>NC_045611.1:9002500-9220000 GCF_009762305.2 Zalophus californianus | reverse complement strand
CACCAGCATATGCTTTCTCATTCTTTACAGTCTTGGTAGCTACAGATGGAAATCAGAAAACAAGGGTCAGCCACTGTTCAGGGGCCAGACTTTGCTTACCCACATAGTGATCAAGTTGGAAAATTTTGGGAGCATTGTGTCCTGAGAGTGATCCCGGCAACGATGTATAAATAGACAAGAGTGGAAAGCAGTTGCCAGGCCCCTTGAAGGTATGTGAAGGATGGTAAAGCTACTTGAGTGGTTTTCTAAAGAAGATAACACTTTGAAGTCAGACACACTCTTTGTGCTCAAACATTTCATGAGCTGCCATTTGATGGAGGACCAGTGTCTGTGGTAGGCAGCATGGCTTAGGCTTTGGAGGCAGCTGGGCTCCCGCCTTCATTCTGCACTTCCAGAACAGGCAGCCCTGGGCACATAACTTGATTTTGTTTTTTTCACCTATGAAATGAAGATTGGGCTAATTACCTGGCAGGGTTGTTGTGAGTACGAGAACCACCATCTGTCCCTAAGGCACTCAGCATAGTCCCCGGGGTAGCATAAGTGCTCAAGAATTAATAGATATTAATATGTCTCATTTCTTCCAGAAGCCATGGGGTCACTACCAAGCCTGCATTTCACTGCCTTATGCCCCCTTCTCATGAATCTATAGCCTCTGTCCTTCTCACAACCCCACCGAATACTTCTGGGTTCCCTGAATGTTGTCTCTTAGAGACACTGCTCTTCACTGACTCCTGGCTTCTATCCTTAGCTTCTCTCTATGAGGCCTTCCCTCTCTCCACTGTCCACACAGACATGTGAGGGCACCTCACCAGGACCACCATCGCTGGTTCCCGGTGCTCCCAGTACTGCCAAACCCTGAGAGGCTAGAGCAAGAATAACTCCTGTGGAAACCTCAGTGCATCAAAGCCCCAGTGTGTTCCCTACAGCCTTGGTGAGTGTGTACCATATCCCCACGCTGTGTCACATGTGGTTGTTTGGACCCTGGCGCTGCTTGAGTGCTTGAGTGCTCCCTGTTCTAAGGACTCCTTGTGAAAACAAATGGATGTCTGTAAGGGTCATCTGGGAAACCTATCTTTGGGAAAATTGTTGTCCTCCTAATTTCCTACCCTTTCAAAAGGGGCATTAACCCTCCTTCTCTCCCTGAAAAAACTGCATGCAAGTCATCCTGTGGAATTTGACCTGGAGCAGGTGCTCTGCACCAGCTCCACACACCTGGATTCCAGATTAAAGTTGAAATCACCACTGTTGTTGCCGAGTATTACAGCAGATGACCAAAAAGTACTTAGGGAGGTTGGCCAAGCACTGATTGGAGGCAAGTCCCAGCTCTTTGTAAAAAACTTCCCTGCAGGGAACACTTCCCATAATTGGAACTACAGGATCATAGCCCTTTGTCTGAAACTTTTGAGGCCAGATATTTTTCAGAAATTTTCACAGTTCATACGTGTGATATGCTACACATTCTAGGTTCTACACAGGTCAGCAAACTTATGGCCTGTGGCCAAGCCTGGCTTGGGGATTGTTTTCATAAATAAAGTTTTATTGGTTACTCAGATATAGCCATTTGTTTACATATTGTCTGTGCTTTCAGTTACAGTGGCGGAGTTGAGTAATCAGACCATATGCACACAAAGCCTAAAATATTTACTGTCTGGCTCTTTACAGAAAATTTGCTGAACCTTGTATGCTGTCCTGGGGCAGCACCTTGTAATTAAACATATGAAAATCTCTGCATCAAAATGAATGGATAGTCACACACAGTAAGATGAATAATTTAGAGTCAACTCTAGACAGCTTTTTTTTTTTTTTTTTTTTTAAACCAAATGGTTATTGAAAGACCTTTCCATGATCAGAGCCTTTTGGATTTCATAGGGCCCTTTCCAGCTTTGACATCATGTGTACATGCACAAGCAACAGGAATGGAACAGAATGAGATGGCTTATTTGTATGTGTACTGTTTCATTATTAGTAAAATCATGCTTATCACATCTTCAACACATCTTTTCCTTTGAGTCCGATTGCTGCCTATCAGGCTGGGGCCCCGGAGGCATCCCCTATAACCGGGGTGGCATAGAGGTGGCAGGCTCTCTGGGCAATCACAGAACCACCCTATTTTTATGTCTGTGGGTCCTGCTGGACATCTTTCCACATTATTCCTCAAGTGACCCTGGGGAGCTGACCTGACATTTGTCAGTGCCAACCTCTTGACTTCAGGAAAGTGTGTATGTCTTCGTGCCAAGGAGGACAGAGGTGTGTGGCACACGAAGGACACCCCCTCCCCCTTCACCTTAGTCCAGGGCCAGGGACCCACCCCTTCTGGATTCTAAGGTTGAGTGAAGCGGAGTTGGGGTACCAACAAGAGTCTCTGCCTTAAAGTATTTTATGTACACCCCAGAAATATTGGCATAGTTGTCTTTTAAATGCATTCTTAGCTTTTTCTTTTCCATAGATCTTTGTGATGCTTAGGTAATCAGCCAACACATGTTTAATAAGCCCTAGTTCTGAGCTGGGTGTCATCAACAGTTTTGCTCGAGTCTTGCTGGCAGGTGGAGCTAATGCATTGATGTTTCAGAAATAGCGAGCATGTTCTGAGTTTGGGGTCTCTCCTGTGTGCTTCTAGTTGTAAAATCATTTTTCTAAGTTTCAGGTTTTTAATTTTAAATTTTGAGATTTCTACCATTTTTGGAAGATTGGAGGCTAAGTTATGACACTATGGAAACATGGTACATACTCTACATTTCTGGCACACCATCCCTGTTGTTTGATAAGGCGTAGCCACTCTAGAAGGTGCTCATTGGAACTCCAGGCCCTGGTACATACCCCAGATCCTTTGGGTCACGGGATGCCTTTGCTCTTGTTTCCATGTCCCAGGGCCTGGTGCGTGGTAGGCTCAAAAGGGCGTGTTGAAAGGAAATGAGGAATGGAGGGAAGAAATGATGTCTTAGGCAGTCAGTAGGGTAATCTTCAAGAAAATAACATTAGTGAGCTTCCCCTTCTCTTGACGAGCGTTCTCTAACTGGTGGCTCATGAGCACTGCAGCCTTGCAAAGGTGCTGGTGATAGGTGTGTTGTCTGCTTTTTCCGGGTGTGTATGCATGTCCTGGTGCATGCACACACACACACCACTTTTCTTTGTTTGTTTAGTTATATAACCAAGTAGGATATTATTTAATGTTTGGTTTTTTTCTTAAAGATTTTATTTATTTATTTGAGAGAGAGAGAATGAGAGAGAGCACGAGAGGGAAGAGGGTCAGAGGGAGAAGCAGACTCCCTGCTGAGCAGGGAGCCCGATGCGGGACTCGATCCCGGGACTCCAGGATCATGACCTGAGCCGAAGGCAGTCGTTTAACCAACTGAGCCACCCAGGCGCCCCTAATGTTTGTTTTTTTTCAACAAGGGACAAGTTTAAGATAGTGGACACAGTCTGAGAAGAGACAACCCAGAGATGGTCTGGGCAGCTCTTCCAGACCTTTTTCATGTGCAAGCTGCCAGATAAATAGTCTGGTCATTTTGTTGAACTCTTTTGAGTTCACTGGTCAGTTCAGTTTTAGAAAGTGGTCAGACTTGCAGCTCTGCCAATGGGCCCCGTTACTGTGTGCAGCTGATCCCGTTATTCAGGAAGCTGTGTGCGGTGACTCAGCGTGAGCACGGAACTTTTTGTTCCGAGGCCGGTGGGCGAGAATCCTGAAGATGTGTCCCCAGCCCCCAAGCTGAAATGAGTCCCCTGCCCACAGTTGTGCTCCATGATGCTTGCACTTCCCCTGTAGGTCCCACCACCCCCCGCCTGGTTCCAGGTTACCCATGTGCATGCCCTGTCCCCTCTGCACCATCATGGGCTCCAGGTCCATTGGCCCATCATCACGGTGTCTCGGTGTCCAAGGAACTTGGGAAATGTTTGAGTGGTGGAATGAAGCTGCCTTGCTATATTTCAACATACCTATCAGTCAAAATGTTAATTGACCTTTGTGTAGCACCATTTCATTTGCACGGTTCACATCATTATAACAAACTGTTAGAACAAGCCAGAAAGGGTTTTTTAATCTTCATTTTATCATCATCATATCAACAGTGCTAACAACTAATATTTATTGAGCCCCATCTATGAGCCTGACATGGTGTTCAGCACTGCTCTTGCATTATCTAATTAGATTTTCATGACAAGCCTATGAGGTTGTTATTATCCACATCTTGCCTCTGATGGAAGCAAGAAATGACTTGGCCCAGGCCACAGGGCGGGGGTTCAAGTCCCAGCGTCCCTGACTCTAAAACCCTTGTTCTTAGAGATTTCCCATCTCAGTAGGCAAGGGCTGGAGCCATTCTCACTTTGTACATTGTATGGGTTTCCTAGGGTGGCCATAACAGAGTTCGACAGCCTGAGCAGCTTAAACAACAGGCATTTTCTCATAGTTCTAGAGGCTGGAAGTCCAAAATGAAGGTGTTGGCAGGGCTGCTTTCCTCTGAGGCTCATCTCCTTGCTGTGCAGTTACCTCTCCTCTTCCTGGGTCCTCACAGAGTCTTCCCTCTGTGTGTGTCTTGTAGGGACAGCAGTCAGATTGGGGCCCATCCTACCGACCTCATTTTACCCTAATTACCTCTTTAAAGGCTCTATTTCCAAATATACTCACATCCTAAGGTATGGGGGCTTAGGACTTCAACGTAAGATTTTTGGATAATTCAGCTCGTAACAGGCCTCTTCTTGAACAGAATCAGTGTTTAGTGCAGAGAACAAAGCTAGAATTGCCTAAATCTTTGTAATGGTATAACTCATGAGAGAGTTCCCTACCCCCAAAAGATAGGACCAAGAGGGAGAGAGGAAAGCCTGGAGCCGCTTTCCTGTGACATGTGTTGGTTCATGGTCTAATACTCAGCTCACAAGCTTCCAGTGGTGCCTTGGATTTGCCCATGAGGATCTTCCCCTCGTAAGAGCCCTGGGTTTAGAGAAGTCGGCAACGGAGACCTTACTCAGGCCACTGTCACTGCAGGGCAGGTTCCTCAACTTTTTTTTTTTTTTTTTTTTAAGATTTTATTTATTTATTTGACAGAGAGACACAGAGAGAGAGGGAACACAAGCCGGGGGAGTGGGAGAGGGAGAAGCAGGCTTCCCACTGAGCAGGGAGCCCTGTGTGGGCCTCGATCCCAGGACTCCGAGACCATGACCTGCACCGAAGGCAGACGCTTAACATCTGAACCACCCAGGTGCCAAGGTTCCTCAACGTTTTACCTGAGTACAATATAAGCAGAAAAGGACACATACTATGATATACCTCAGTGAATTTGTACACACTGACACACGTGAATAAGCAGCATCCACATTACTGGGATAATTCCAGAACCCCAGTGGCCCTCTTGGCTCCCCTTCCAGCCTCCACTGCTGTGCAATTTCTAGCCTCGGTTGTACACAATTTGTAACTATAAAAGCAAAGAAAGATGGTGGTCTTGGTAAAAATTAAAAAACCAAAAAACAACTTACACACCTTATCTTTATCTGGATTCCTATAGACCCAGCTCTGTTCCTAATTAGCCACAGGACACTGAGAAGACAGATTAACCTCTCACTTCAATGTCCTCTTCTTTCAAAGGGGGTGAGACAATCTCTAGCTTATAATGCTAGGATAGGATTAGACACACTGCTGATCAATATGGTATACTTACTAGCTAATGGTGAAAAGATGTCTAATAAAGAATATTACACCTTCTGCTTTCTGGAATGTGAACTCGAAGGGACTGTCCTAACCAGGAAATGATAGGCTGGTTTCATTGGGTATATAGAGGGGATGGTTGTTAAGGGGACTGGCCCAAGGCTTTCTCCTGAGAACCTGTTGATCGCCAGGATTTGGAGCTCTTGGGCAGCAGCTCCAATCAGGCAGGGTGCTCTGTGTTCTGTAAGTTTGCTCCATGCAGCCTTCTATAGAACCTTGTCTGTAAACCACAGGGAACCAGGGAGCTCAGGACATTGAGCGTTCATGCTTTGTCCCTGGAAGGAAGAAAGTGCCTCTGTCAGTGGCAGACTAGATATTCAACTTTGGGCAGCATACAACAGTTTGCTGTCCCCTGTCCCCTGTATCGGGGACCCTTGTCCTCCGACAAGTTCACATTTGACACAGCATTTTATTACTTACCAGTGTACTTACTGTTCCTTGATGCACTTGTACTGCACAAGAATTGATTTTCAAGAAATATATTTGGGAGTTTTTTTCTTTCCTGCATGCTCTTGTGTTGGCAAAATGCGTATTTGCATAGAAATAATCTTGAGTGAGCTCTCCTTGCAAGGATGTCAAATTTATAAACATCACTACTGTAAAGACGTGGTTTGGGATATGGAACCCCCCCCCCCCTCCTCAGTGTATTTCTTCTTTCATTTATCATGTCTGGGTCACCACACACTGCATTTATTTTGTTGGGATTTTGTTTTTGAGCAATTTATTTGCCCAGGTGGTGTTTCTATACTGTATTTTTTTTTTTTTTATATCACAATTTCAAAATAAAACAATCCCATTCTGAGGTTGTTGAAAGGCTCTTTCTAGTGAAGGCAAATAATGTGGTAAAGGCTTTTACCCCCTATCCCTCCCCCACCCCGTGGTCCACAGTTTATCTTTGAAGATGCTGGGCTTTAATAGGCAGGGTAGAGCACAAAATCCAGATGGTTTCCACGCACACCTGTGAAAGTGCCAGGGTTCTGAAAACATTAAAGTTAATGGCCAGAATCAGCCTGCCAAGCTTCAGAGAATCTGACTTAACTGGCACATCATTCTGGTTAACTGGACTTTTCAGTTAACTGGTGGCTACATTTGCTCCTGTCCCCTCCTGCCCCTGCCCCCTCCTCCCCACCCCCTCAGTCCCTCCCTGGATGAAATTTGCTTTACTTTTTCCCTCTTCTCCAACCTCACCTGCCGCCATCTCTCCCCTCTTGGTTTGTCTTCCCCTCTTGACATTGCTTATTCTTTTCTTGTGTCTGGAGGCCTCAGAACTTGGTGTCTCTTGGCCAGCTTATAACATTCCATACTTCATTGTCCTCCTTGCACCCGGGTTGTTCTGGTCTTTCAGACAACCAGATACAGGTTTGCCTGTGAGCCTTTCTTGGCTTTTCTTGATGCTGTGGTGCTCCTGGATGCCCAAGTTCATTGTTGCGCTGATGGAAGGAGGATTTCAGTTACCCAGGTGTCATTCGCTAAGATTTAACTGTACATTTTAAGCATACCTGTATTTTATTACATACTACCTAGCAACCAGTAATTCCAGGAAAACCTTGAGAAAATAATGATTATTTGGAAGGAATACGGGGCTCTGTCTTATTCTCTCCACCCTCCAAGATTCTAAGCACACTCATAAATGAAGTAATTCTGACCCTACTAAGATAAAACTTTCTTTAGAAGTGAACCCCTGTGTTTTCTTCCTCTGTTTGGCAGGTGGATCCTAAGGTGGCCCCCTTGATTTCCCATCTCCTGATGTCTACTCCCTGGTGTGATGCCCTCCCCTTGAGTGTGGTGGAGAAACTGTGACTTGCTTCTAAACAATAAAATATGGAAAGCATGATGGGATGTCACTTCCTTTATTAGGCTGTGTTACACTGAAAAGTGAAGGGGTCTTGCAGATATAATTAAGGTCGCAAATTGGTTGGTTTTAAGTTAATCAGAAAGGAGATCATCCTGGGTGGTCCTGGATTAATCAGGTGATAGCACTTTAAAGAGGGTCTGAAGCCAGAGTCTCCATTGATGGCCTTGAGGAAGTAAGGTGCCATGTTGTGAGAGGGGCTATGGAGTGGGCCATGTGGCAAGGAACTGCAGGAATCTTCTAGAAACTGAGGGGCCCAAAGTACACAACAAGAAAATAGGAATATCAGTCCTACAGTCTCAAGGAAATGAGTTCTACTAATAGTCTACAGGAGCTTAAAGGTGATTCAACTTACCCTCCTAAGCCTCTGATGAGACTGCAGCCCATCCAATACCAGGATTTTAGCCAGGTAATGCCCATACTCCTGACCCATGAAAAGATAATAAATGTATGTTGCTTTCAGCCATGAATTTTATGGTAATTTGTTACACAGCAGTAGAAAAGCAAATACATTCTAGAGAGTAGAGAATTCTCCTTTCTTTGCTATTCTGCTGTACAGCAAGTTCTAAGTTACTTAACAGGCTTCAGAGGACAGCCAAGAAGATGATGACCCCATAAGAAATACGCATTTTGTGAGAAAGCCCTATTTCTTCATGATTTTCATCTATGACCTAAGAGGAAAATAATACATAACACCAGGCTTTATTTGGGCATTTTAGACATGTTTTTACTTAACAGAGTCACATATCGTCTATCTGAAAATGTTGTCAGGAGCAGCTCACATGGCTGGAATGTGGCCCCATCTTTCCTCCATAGGTCGTCTTACGACTTACTGAGGAGAGACGAGGTGACTTCAAGGTATAGGTCACACTGTTCACTTTATAGATGAGGAAGGTAACAGTCCACAGCATCTCACACGTAGAACTCAATATAAGTCCTCCGTCTTGAATCACATTGACCTTAGAGGTCATATGATTTCCATTAGTTTATGGAGAAACCCAAGGGCAGAAGTGAAATTGGAATTTCACTTTTGAATTTCTGAAACCTTGCTTTATTTATATATTTATTTAGTTGTCGTCGTCTTCTTTTTTTTTCTTTTTTTGGCCACCAACCATCTTTCCCTTTGGAAACTCCCCAGGTGCCCCAGCATTATTTTCTAAGAGGGATATATTTCTAACTGGCAGGCCCAGTTGGGCTGTGCAAAGTGTTCACTACCTTCCCTGCTCACCCAACCCTAAATAATTGTCTGTGTGTTCCTTTTATTGTCACCTCTGAAACAAGATGAAGAACCCAATGGTTTGCTTTAGAACGCATTAACTTCTTTATCACATTAATACTGACTCATATCTTATTTCCCACTTGCAGTAAGAAAACCATTCAAATCTTTCCCTCACAGGACAATATCTTTAATAGCTTCTGTGTGTTTCCTATTTTGGGCTGTTTCTGTATAAACAGACTAATCTAATAGCATGCTGAACCATCTAACTTGGCAGAAATTCAGAAAATCACTCATTTCTATGGCAAGCTGGGATGCCAAGAAGGGGGGAAAAACCCTCACTTTCATTGCAGAAAGATTTTTCTTAAAGTTGTCTTTCATGAACATAATATGTCTATCATTTAGAATTCTCTAGCACCCTGACTAGAAATTATTTATTGCAGAAAGGCACAATGGTGAACGGGAAAGTATTATTCCCCTTACAATTTCTGGCTTGAATTCATTTGCCTAAAGGAGCAGGATCTTATGAACACAGTTTTGAATGCTGTCATGGTTATGAAAGATGGTGCTCACCTCTAGGGCATGTGCACAAAGCCCTTTTCACTGAACCTAAAAGGGGAGAACGTCATGTCCCCATTCCAAAGCCTTGCTCATGGCCCGGCCAGCCAGCCTGGAGTTCTGCCTCTGTCACTGGAATGGAAACCCGTCTTTGGGAGGAGGTGTTTTTGCTGACATGCTGGGACACCTCCCACCCCCTTTGCTTTGATGCCACTTAGAGGTCACAGATTCCGAGTGGGCTAAAGTCTCGGCTCCCAGTTGTGGCCTGTGAAGCATTGTTGGAGAGCGTCGCAAATCCTGCTGGAGGAGGCACTGCCAATTCAGCTTTATGGGGTCACAGCTGCACCTCTTCCCTTAGACCGGGGAGACCAGATGCCCCTGCCTCGTGCCCTTCTCCATGCCACTCTTCTAGCTCTCACCTCCCCACAGGACAAGAGTCCCTGGAGCCTGTCCCCCAAAGCTTACATGCCCCCTTCAGAGTATCAGAGCATCTCTCCACCCCAATCCACTTCCAGAAGGTCATCTGCTTTTCTATACACAATTCTTTCATTTCATTTATTTATATATTTATTTTCTAATTCCTATTCTAATTATATATTTTCTACAACAGAGTTCCCACATACCTCACACCCATTTTCTCCTATTATCCACCTCTTACATAATCAGGTACATTGATTACAATTAAATAAGTAATATTAATATGTTATTCACTAAAGCCCATAATTCATAACAGATTTCCTTAGTTTTTACCTAATGCCCTCTTTCTGTTGAGGAAGCCCATCCAGGGTCCCACAGTGCATTTAGTCATTGTGTGTCCTTGGGCTCCTTGAGGCAGAGATAGTTTCTCAGACTTTCCTTATTTTTTTTTTTAAAGATCAATTAATTTCTTTATTTTAGACAGAGAGAGAGAGAGCATGAGCAAGCAAAGGGGGTGGGCAGAGGAGAGGGAGAGAGAGAATCTCCAGCAGACTCCCCCCTGAGCATGGAGTCCAATGTGGGGCTCCGTCCAGGACCCTGAAATCATGACCTGAGCTGAAACCAAGACTCAGATACTTAACCGACTGAGCCACCCAAGTGCCCCAAGACTCTCCTCGTTCTTGATGACTTGGGCAGTTGCGAGGACTGCTCCCCATGGATTATATACGATGTCCCAGTGTTAGAATTTGTCTGATTTTTTTTTTTTTTTCATGATTAGACTGGGATTACGGGTTTTAGAGGAGACCCTGAGAGATGCAGTGCCCTTCTCATCACAGCATATCAGGATCACATACCGCCAAGGTGACTTGTCACCGCTGATGTTGACCTTCTCCCCTGACCTAGGCGGTATCTGTCCCATTGCTCCGCTGTGACTGTAGAGTTGCTCTTTCCCTGTCCTTTCCGTACTGTTCCTTCTGGAAGGAGGCTGCTGTGTGCAGCCCACACAACAGGAGTAGGGATTTATGTTCTCACTCCTCACGGGCACAACATCTACATAAACCATTAGGAATTCCTTCACATGGGAGATTTGTCTCTTCTCCCCCCATATTTATTCAGTCATTTCTTTACATCAGCGCTGGCTCATGGATATTTACTCTCCACATTGGTTTATAGTCCAGCATGACTTTGTCTTGCTGCTGAGATGGTTCCAGGTTTGGCCATCAGGAGCTCTGTCAGTTGGCTCCTGTGTCCTTCTGGCATGCTGCCGTCGTTGTAGGGTGCGCCCTTATGTTTATTTTTGTATTCATTTCCTTTTTGGTTCTGTTTGGGCCCCTCCTCCTCCCCCACCCCGCACACACACACCGAGGGCAGCACGCTACTACGGTGTCTGGGATCTCAGCGGCATTGTTTCTGCTTTTCTAGAAATCCCATCTGAGCAGTGAGGAGTGTGAGGGAGTTCTTGTTCTCATTTAACATTTAACTCTACCCAATTTAGGGACCTTATGGGCCCCTGGCTATCTTGGTGCATTAGATACCATACCTATCTCCGGGGAGGAGGCTTCGAGGAGGCCCGCGCAGCCCCACAGCTGAGCCTCCAAGCCCGAACAAGGCAGGCTGTGAGAAGTACTCAGCCAGGGAGAAGGCCTGGGTCCTCATGCTGGCTCAGCCCCAACTTGGACGTGTCAGTGTGATCTGCGCCCTCGATGCCCATTCACCTCCATAATGGGGGGTTTGCCTTGGCTAGTCTCCAAGGCCCCTTCAAGTCCTGGGGTTCTATGATACTAGCAGTCTTGAGTAAAAAGAAGTCACCCATGAGGCTTCTGGTGTGTCTGTTGAAAATCTTGTTGAAATCATGGAGAAAAGGAGAGGGGCAAGAAGAAAGAGGTGGAACTGGACTGATCAAGGAAAGAGTAAGAATGCATGTGGTGTGGGAGTAGGCAGTGAAGAATAGTTGACAGGGACAAGAAATAAATAACTTTGACATTAATCCCTTTGAAAATTTGGGAACAAATAACTAAATACATGGTTTCTGAAATTTTAGGAAAGAAAGTGGGGACCACTAAGCAACGGTGTGAGTGGTATTAACTCTCATTTTCGAAAAGGTTACTAAATGAATGAAAAGTGCAGAATAGAGTCTACAGTGATTTCAGATATGTCAGGCTTTGACAACAGTGATGCGCCCTTGGACACCTTTAATAACCATAAATGTCCAGGTCAAGAGTCAAATGCCCTTGGACTTGGCATTGGTCAAACCATGTCTGGAATCTTGTTTCACATCTTGGGTATCACCTGAGAAGAGTATTAGTGGCAGACTGGAAGTCACCCTGAGGAGAGTGACCAGAGTGACTGGGGTCTTGGGACCAGAGCATCAGGAACAGGGCTGAGTGAACTGGTACGAGTTCATGCGTCAACTGGAATGTGTTGAGGAAGATACAACAAGCATCTCCTTTTCCAAGGCTTTCTGAAGGTCAGTCGATTGTTGTGTTACTGGAGTGAACCTCCACACAAAGGATCTGTGCCCTTTGTTGGAGATGCGAAAACAAAGGCTGGATGTTCCCCCATCGGATACGGCTGCCATTGGTGTGGTGCCTCTTCGGGGGCAGGTGTGGCTGGACAAGCCCTTGGACTCCTTCCTCTAGTCAGGTTCTGTGCTGCTAAGGCTTCCTGAAGTTTTGCCTTCTCTTCAGTTCACTGGCTCGGAATCCCAGCCCCCATCAGAAGCCAACTGCCGGTCCCTGTGTGGCCATTCTCACCCCCTGGGTGTTGGGTGGCAGTGTGGATGCCATGATCTGCATTTCTCTCCGGCTCCCAAGGTGATTCTCATACACCCTGAGAGCCGAGAAGCACCCTCCTCAGAGGTTTGCCAACTCCTTAAGGATAACAACCATATTTTCTTCCTCTTTTGTATGCCTCCCCATACAAGGATAATTACACAGAAGAAGCACAGAAATGCTTATTGGTGGATTTATTCCAGCAATTTTTTTTTTTTTTTAGCTCTCTTTGTATGGAACTTTGCAAAATAAACACCATGGTCACCCCATGCTTTGTGAGCAGCATGCTAGGATGGAATTTCACTGTCTTAAATTGAGGGTTAATTTCTTGGTTTCAACTGAATGATGAACAGGCAGAGGAGACACCTTGGAACGGTATGAATGTTGACGCTGATGATGAGGGACTGAAAGGCCAGCTGGTTTGAACCTCTTGCTACTGATGGTTCCAGGCCCTCCTCCCTGTGCATTTATCTTGCTTATTTAGGGGATGTTTCCGTTCTATTTTATCTACAGAATTACTTTCCATTCTGAGATCTTTTGTATAAGTATTCCCTTGAACCCGTTCCAAAAAGTGGATTTTTAACCCAATAGACCATAACTGCTGTGTTTTATCATGCATGCATATTTCAAAATGTGAATGTAAATAGATTTAGCAAAGTTAAAATAAAATTAAAACTTTTCAAAGGGCACTTCTGCTTGCTTTTCCATGTTTGACTTTCCCATTGGAGTTCTTATGCCACTTAAAAGACTAAAAACAGGAAGACTTTTTCCCTTGTTTTTTTTTTTTTTTTTTTTTTTTCCTCCACAAGGGATGGGGTACAGAAAACACTAGTGAGATTTGGCCTTCCTTTGTCTTCCTGCAATACACTTGCTGGCAGCATAAGATGAATTCCGAATCTGTGAGTTAGCAGAGTTATCTTTAAAATTTCTAGCGAGCATCTTGCTTCCCCTCTTGCCTCTCTTGAAATCCCTTCCTCAGGTAGACACTAGAGTCATATCTCTCAAATAGAAATCCCGTCTGGCCACTCCCTGCGTCATCCCCTCCGTGGCTCTTCCTTCCCTTAAGATAAAATCCCCGATCCTTACCAGGTCCTGCAAGCCCCTGCCGCTTGCTCTTACCCCGCTCCGCTTCCCCCTGCCAGCCCTCCTTCTCTTCCTGCCACAAGGCCTTCACACAGGCTGTTGGCTCTGCCTGGAGTAGTCTTCCCCTCCTGCTTTAGCTCATAAACTCTTTCTGGTCCTTTAGGATTCCACTGGATCATGCTTTCAAGAACTTGCGAAGTTACTCCATCTTTCTAAACTCTGTTTTCTGCTCTGTACAATGGGGTTAATACCTGTGTCTTCTTAACTAGGATTTTTTTTGGAGGGAAGGGAGGAATAAATGATATCATCCCCGAAAGCACGTAGCATAGTAATTGGCCACACAGTAGGTTGGCATGCTCTGAGCTTTAGCAGTCATTATTGAGCTGGTCCACTCCCTCTACCCTGAGTCCTTTCCTTTGGATGCACCCACTCCTGATACTGCAGATGTTATTTATGAGGGAGAGGGGGAGGGAGTGGGTGAAAGGGAGGGGGAAAATGAGGGAGATATCCATGTAACCCTTTCAGTGCCCTAGGCAGACCACCAGAAGACCCTCCCTCCTAACACTGCAAGGGTCTGAATGAATATTTCCCCAGAATTCGCATGTTGAAATCCCAGCCCCCAAAGATGCTGGTCTTAGAAGATGGGGCCTTTGAGGGGTGCCGGATTCATGAGGGTGGAGCCCTCTTCGGTGGGATTCCTGCTATATAAAAGGGGTTCCAGAGAGCTCTACAGTCCCTTCCAGTGTGTGTGTGAAGACAGAGAAAAGGCACCGATCTGAACCAGGAAGAGGGTCCTCACTTAGGCGACCTGGCTGGTACTCCCATCTGGGACTCCTGGCCTCCAGAGTTGTGTGAAATACAGTTCGGTTGATTATAAGCCACTCAGTCATCTGTGATATGTTGTCACAGCAGCTCCAAAGGGCAACATACCCACTTACTTTTTTTTTTTTTTTTTTTTTTTTTTGGCCTCTGCACCAAGTGTAAGGGGAAGAAAGGGCCACATGGGGGAGGGACCCAACATTTGTTAACGTTGTCTTATAGACAAAGACATGGAGATTCGGGATGACCAGGAGGTCCCCCAGCTAGTCAGGGCCTGAGCATGGGTTTGAAGTCAGGGCTCCTGGGTCTCAAAGCCTTCCTCTTCCCCACAATACCACCCTTCCTAACCACAAGCCCGAGCAAGCAACTGTGCACTTAGCCTTTAAAGGAGGACCACGAGTTCAGGACTCTGGTTGGGTCCTTCCTGTGCTCCCCAGAACACACACAGTACCACGGCTCCCAGTCTTTCCTTGTGCAGGCTTCTGACGGACACGCAGACAGGCCTGTGGCCCCACGACGCTACTACAAAGGTCCCCTGCTTTCCATCCCCAGACCGCTGTGAGGCCGCTTCTCAAGAAAGCCACTTCTGCTACCTCCCGCATGCTTTACTGCGAAGAGCAGAGCTGAGCTGGCAGGCCTCCCTTTCTTCTCTGTGTTACGTATGATTCATAAAGAGAACTCTGTGGGTTGAGGGGTGCGCACTGCAGCCTGGACCGTGTTCCTGAGTGCCTCGCACGGGGGGAGGGGCCCATTTCCCATTCTGCTCACATGGAGGTCAGCAAGGGGGGCACGGGGGTGGGATTTTCACTAGGTTTCTCTTTGCCCTGAGTGATCCCAGGTCTGCCAACAAAAGGGCCACGTGTCCTTTTAGTAGTTGACCCCTGGGCGACCCAAAGAAGCACCCCCTCAAGCAGTGACAGTGCCCCCGGGGCTTGTACCCTGTGCCTCACCTCGCCTGCTGCGCCCCCCCCCCCCCTTTTCTTTTTACATTTGGAAGAACATTTCTACCATCAGAGTCATTCTTTGGAGACTTTTACCTTAAAATACAAGTGCCCAGGAGAATAGGAATACCATAAATTGTTGTCAGCTAAGAACCGGCAGCTGGTTTAGGGCCTAACAAATACCTTGTTACAAATGGATGTTGAAATACCCAGGTTTGGAAACGATGTGCTTCTGCATTTTATATATTTGACTGACACTTAAGTCATCCTTATAAGATCTCTTTCACTTACCAACTCATTCGTGCACCAAAAATGCTCTTTGGTTGGGAGAACAAGTAGAAGCGTTACAGTTCTAGGGACTCAGAACGGATGGGGACGGGCCCCGCCTACAAACCTCCTTCAGCAGGAATAAGGCTGAGAGCCAGTGGCTTAGAGGTTCCCTTCTAGGCTGGAGCGTGCATGTGTGTGAGTGTGCCTGGGGTGTGCCTGTGTGAGACAGTGTGTGAGTGTGTGTGCATGTGAGAGTGTGAGTGCATATGAGAACGTGCATGAGTGAGTGTGCATGTGTGGGAGTGTGTGCATGTGTGAGTGTATGAGTGTGCGTGTGTGCTTGCGGATGAGTGTGTGCACGTGTGAGAGAGTGCGAGTGCATATGAGAGAGTGCATGAGTGAGTGCGTGTGAGAGAGTGGGAGTATGTGAGTGAGAGTGCGTGTGTGCATGTGCATGCGAGCGTGCGTAAGCGTGAGTGCATATGAGAGCCTGCATGAGTGAGTGCACATGTGTGAGTGTGTGTGAGTGTGTGCATGTGAGAAAGTGTGTGAGTATGTGCGTGTGCATGTGTGAGAGTGTGTGGGTGCGTGCGTGAGTGTGTGTGTGTTTGTGTGTAGAGGCTTTGGGTTAAGTGCTGAATTTGTGAACACGGACAGGAAGAAAGGGCTTAGCGCAGGAAGGCGCCCGTTCTGGTGCTGGTACTTACAGAGCTTCTGCAGTGGGCCACACTCTGTGGGGTGACTCCCCTGGAGCTTCCTCCTACAGCCCTGACAGCATCCCCAGTATAGGTTTCCCCACTGTACAGATAGGACCCCTTGCCCAGGACCATTAGATTTCAAATCTCACTCTTTCTGATGCCCAAACCATGTTCTTTCCCCCTCAGTGTCTGTGGTTGAATGTTGTCGGACTCAGGATTAGCGGGGGTCTAGCTCCGGGCTAGAATCAGATACATGAAACTCTTTCTGTCTAAGACTCGAGTCTGTTGCCTGTTGGATGGATGCCTCTGATCCATCATCCAGGAGGCCTGGGGAAGGATGGCAGGTGGGCTTGGATCTTGGCCACGCTGCCTTAGATCTTGACGAAGGGACCTTAGAGACAGCTCATCTGGGAGGAAGGGCAGGGGTATGTGCTGTTTCTGGCCAGTCAAGAGGGGAGACAGAGTTGCTTGTAATGGATTGTTATGGATGGAATGTTTCCCCCCAAACTCCTCTGTTGAAGCCCTAACCCCCAACGTGATAGTATTTGGAGGTGGGACCATTGGGGGGTGATTAGGTTTCAATGAGGTCATGAGAGCAGACACTCGTGATGGGATCGGTGCCCTTCTTGGAAGGAGGAGGGGAGCGATATCTCCATCTCTCTCTGCATGTATGTGTACTGAGGACCAGCTGTGTGAGGACAGAGCCTGAGGCGGCTATCTGTAAGCCCAGCAGAGAGCTCTCAGCAGACACTGAATCTGCCAGTGCCTTGATCTTGGACTTCCCAGCCTCCAGAAACTATGAGACATAAGTGTCTGTTGTTTAAGCTGCCTATCTGTGGTACTTTCTTTTTTTTAGATTTTTATTTATTTGAGAGAGAATGAGAGATAGAGAGCACGAGAGGGAAGAGGGTCAGAGGGAGAAGCAGACTCCCTGCTGAGCAGGAAGCCTGACGTGGGACTCGATCCCGGGACTCCAGGATCATGACCTGAGCCGAAGGCAGTCGCTTAACCAACTGAGCCACCCAGGCGCCCATCTCTGTGGTACTTTCTTATTGCAGTTGAACAGATTAAGATACCAAGTTAGTGTTGGGTAATGTGCAGAACTTGAGTTCCCACCTGCGTCCATATCGTAGGTGGGCCATTTACTTTCTGGGGCCTTGGGCGACTCTCTTATCCTCCCTGAGCCACAGTGTCTCCATCTACAGAATGGGGGCCATGCCAGTCTCTTCCTCAGAACATTGTTGACTGGATTAGATGCAGAAAATCCTCGAACAACACACACACAGCTACATTCAGTGCTCAGTGCTTAGCGAGCATTGCCATTCGCCCTCTACCATCAACATCATTCACGTCGTTATCGTGGTCACCCTTGTGGGCATCACCGTCATCAGGCAAAGCCCTAGGTATTGGTTTGACCTGGCTGTTGTGCTGGGAAAAATCTGTAAGTGGCAGGTACACACAGAACTCAGGAGTTGGATCAAAACCACAATGAAATATCTCCTCATATCTGTCAGATTGGCTGTTACCAAAAAAGATCAAGAAATATCAAGAAATAACAAGTATTGGCGAGGATGTGGAGAGAAAAGGAACCCTCATGCACTGTTGGTGGGAATGTAAATTGGTGTAGCTACTACGGAAAACAGTATGGAGTTTCCTCAAAAAATTAAAAATATGATCCAGCAATTCCATTTCTGGGTATTTGAAGAAAGAGAAAACACCAATTTAAAGAGTGTATATCAATACAGGAACAGATAAAGTTGTGGTATACGTATTCAATGGACTCTTACTCAACCGTTAAAAAGAATGAGATCTTGCTATTTGCAACAACATGGATGGACCGAGAGGGTATTATGCTAAGTAACAGAAGTCAGAGAAAGATAAATTCTGTACAATTTCACTTATATATGGAATCTGAAAGAAACCAAGTACACAAACAGAACAAAACAGAAACGGTCTCATAGACACTGAGAAGAAACTGTTGGTTACCAGAGGGGGAGGGTTTCAGGGGTGAGCGAAATCGGGGAAGGGGATGAAGAGGTACAGGATTCCAGTTATAAATAAGCCATGGGTAGTATTGTACAGTGTAGAGAATGTAGTCAATGGTAGTGTACTAACTGTGGTGACAGAGAACTAGACTTGTCCTGGGGATCCTTAGTAACTTATGAAAATACCAAATCAGTATGATGTACACTTGAAACTAAAAGGATAGTGTATGTCAGTTATACTTCAGTTAAAAAACAAATCAAAACAAACCTCAGAAGTCGGCCTTTCTACGCTGACATCAGTATTCGCCACTTTCAGGGAAAAAAAATGCTTTGGAAACCAGGTCACAGAGGAAAGTGCCTCTTGGCATACAGAGCTCAGAGGTCTGCTGTGGAAGTGCAGAGGGAGCCCGGCCTAATTGCATTGATAATACAATCCCGTAACTCATTCTGCCAACACAAAGGTGGATGGACGGTCCCCATCCTTGCCACTGAACATTGCCCGTGTTTTCCTCTGAGGGACATCTGCTCGCCGGTAGTGATTAAAGTGCCCTGAACAGGCCCTTGCTATTAAGAGTTTGTGGCTCCGGTTTAATAAAAGGTAGTATATTAAAATGGAAACCTGTTATTATTGATAAGGACTAGACATATTATAGACCAGATGAAAGCTTTGATAGTGCAAAATGCAGGGAGAGGTAGCTAAGCGGTACTGAATCCCTACTATGCACGGATTGCTTTGCTGGACACTTCGGAGGCATCGCCACAAAATGCCCCGAGCCACCCCATAAACGGAGTATGGCCTCTCTGATATATTAATATATTTAATTATCAGGCTCTCTGCATTCAAGAAGATTACAGTAGAGGCATCCAGTTGATTGGGGAATAGTTGCTGCAAATGATAAGCTCTTTTGAATAAACCGATACTGACTTAATGAGGTTTTGCTGTGTGTTATTTTTTTCCTGATAGAAAATCGAGTGACTGCTCTCCTCCCCACCATGCTCAGTCCTGTTGCTTACTAGTAATGACCCCCTTTTCTCTTGCTCCATGGGAACTTTTAAAAATTTAAATTAATGGATTTTTTTAGCCTCCAGTTTCTGGAATTCTAAGAGGGTCTGAAAGGTAAGCGCCCAATTACTGAGGCGTGCGAACAAAAATAGGCAGCTTAGCTAGGGAAGTAAAAATAGAGAGGAGTCTCCCCACCTTCCCTGGAGTTGTGCGTTTGTTTCTGGAAGGGGATCAAGAAGCATTCAACCTCCAGTTAACTTGGCTGGTCCTTTCAGATAACTTCTTCCCTGGGCCAGCATGGGCTTGATCACTTAAAGAATTCATAAGACCAGTCTGATGGCCCATGCATTGGAGAGAGCTCCTTATCTCACTGAAGAGGCTGGTGTGGTTTGGACTCGTTCCCCTGTCTGCCCAGCTCCAGACAGGGGCACGTGCCCGTGTGAGAGAAGCTGATGATCAAGCTGTCCGGCACCTGTCCATCCAGAGCACCTGGAGGAACCTGCAGTGGTAAAAAGGAAATAACATGCATCGGACACCCCCCCACCTCTGACATTTTCTGTGTCCGCTCGCAATAATCTCGTGATAAGTATTCCTACCCCCGTGTGACGGACGAGGCTTGCAACAGTTCAAGCAAATGGTCCACGGTCATGTTACTCATCAGCGGCCCACCTGGCCTTTGAAATCAGATTTTTCTGGAACTTTCTACCATGTTGTACTTCCTTAGTCCCTGATGTCCTTCTCAGAACAAAGACACAAAGGAGAGGGGCGATAGAGGTTGTTCTTCTAGGGGCCCCTTGGTAAATGGCACAGAACTAAATACATAGTAGGTGCTCGGTCTCTTGTGTTTGAAAGAATTTAAGTACCTTGGAGGTTGGGGGGGTGGGGGGTGTCAAAATGGAGCCATGGACAAGGCACCAGTGGCTTGAATAATGTTCTCCTGGCCCAGGGTCTACTGCAGTGTGTGTGGGCTTGCCTCCCATCCTGTCGGAGCTTTCCGGGGACCTCTGTGGTTGGTGTCAGCATCTATGAACTGCTCGCTAGGTGGAAGACTGCTTTTTTGCAGGACCTTTCCTTTCTCTGAGAGGAGAAAAGGGGCCCATGCCTGATTCCACCAGTGGACAGGGATTCCCTTTCAACCTGGTCCCCTGTCTCTGCGGTGTTTGATTTTTTCCCCTGGGATGCACGCGTGCGTCAAGAACCTGCTTCTCTCCTGGATCTCCATATCTCCTTGCCTCCTTGAAGTGCAGCCCCTAGAATAGTGGTCTCGTACCAGGCACGACTCACAGCACTCGGCAAACATTATTTCACAGGATAATTAAACAAGACAAAACAAGATAAGAAGGTACTGTGACTGTACCCTTCTCATTTTACAGATAAGCCAACCGAGGCTTGGAGGGGTGAGTGACTTGTCTAAGTGTCCTACGTAGCCTGGGCAGAGTCAGGATCTGAACCCCACGAGTGGGCTCAGGGTCTGCCATTCCATTTTTAAACCTCTCTCCTCAGTTGTCTGGATCTTCTCACTCCCGGTGCCTCCTCCTCCTCCCTGGTCCAGCTTTCCTTCCCCTGCCCAGCTCTTCCTTCCAGCACTTTTTTTTTTTCTTTCTTTTTTCTTTTTTCCCTCTGCAAACAGCATTGGAAAGGCCTGACCTGCCAGCCTTGGGTTCTGATAAGATCTGACCGTTCCCTCTTTGGCCTGTACCTGCCTTTTTCTGAATGACCCTGTTAATTGCAATTGACTCCCATAGAATGTGGATGGAAGTGGTACTTGACACCAGACTAATGCTTCTGACTTTTCCTCAGTGCCTCCAGCAGCAGGGCTGGCAGGGACAGAAGCGGGTCAGAGGCAGGAGAGAGCGCTTCTGATTTCAATAAAATACATTAGAGCCTTAGCACTTTACTCTTCTGTTTGTCAAGTCTCCCTCACTCTCTCTCTGTCTCTTTCTCTCTCTCCTTTGGGAAGTAATGTTGTCATTTCTAGGAATTCATCCTAAAATGAGAAATGATTAGATTTCACAGTTGTAGCTCCTATGAAGATTCAGGGTTTGTTTTGTTTTGTGTTTTTCCCATTTCCAAACTTTAGTCTTAGGCATGGGGAAACCAAACCTCTGAAGAATAAAACTTGAACAATATGAGTCTAAAGCAGAGAATTAAGACGTCTGGGGAGCTGGTGGTGGGAGCCTGATGTCCTGCAGACCTACTAAGTGTCAGACCTGCTTTCCTTTTATAAGCTCCCAGCAGGCAAGGAGAGAGGTATATGGAGGCCACTTTAGAGGTAGGAAAACTGAAGTGGAAAGACTGGCTTGCTGTCCACTGCTCAGGCACCACTGTCTGTTTTGGGCAATGAAATAAAGGGGAAAAAGAACCACAAGCCTGTGTAATTGGGTTTCCTTGGGTCTCAAGACGCCCAAGTTACTTCTGCACATGATCAGGTGTCCAAGGTCACATAACTGGTTCCTTCCTGACTTGGGAATAACCCCACGGTTGGTTCAAGAGGACTCTGTAGGAGAGGTGGGACTCGGGAGAGGCCCCCGGACTCAGGAGGCACCTGCTTGATTTCTCTGCAACTGGCCTGCTCACATGAGGGACCAGACCTGCTAAAAAGGGAGAGCGAGGATTGGGTGTCAACCCTGGAGAGACGAGGAGGAAGGCCTTTGGGTGCCACAGTTGTTTCTAGTTTAGATCTGGCCCTGTGCTGGGGGCAGTTTCAGTTAGGAGACTGACCGGGCAAAGCTGGCATGCAAAGCTGGGTCATTTTCATTTGAATGAGGTGTTCAAAATAATGATAATGATAATAATAATAAACAAGGTTGAAAAAACAGATCTTGATTCTAAGAAGGCAGGTAGAGTCTCTGAAACTGAAGTCGCATGTAAACGCAAGCTTTATTCACCAATGGGAAAAAAGGCAAATGGATGAGTGAACACCATTTAAGGAGGAGTTCATGAAAAAGTCCAGATTTCTGACTTCTCTGGAGACATCAGAGTGCCCCCGAAGGCCATCTGCTCCGGGCTGGAATACAGGTCTGCACACTGGCCCTATGGGTCTTTGAGTGTTCCGTCCGTGCATGGAGTGGAAGGAAAGAAGGACTTCGGGTCAGAAGGAACCACCAGCTGCAGACCTTCCCTGAGCTGCACGCTAGTTTTCTCATGTGGGAGACGAAATGGCAGAAACCTACCCACAGACTTGCTCTAGCGGTGAACTTTGCTAGCGGATGTAAAGTCCTTTCCTAGGTGCTCAGAAAATTACCATAGCTACTATTTGATGTGTTAAACTACCCTACCTGGTTCCTTCAAGGTTGGAAGCATGAAAAACATGAAGCCCAGAGAAGTGTGGGACAGGGATGGAGGAAGGCAGGCGTATTTTGTGAACAGGTGCCTTCTCCAAAAATCATTCTTTGCCTTGGATTTTGAAAGGACCCCACTGGGAACAAAGCTTTCCATACCTGCATTTATCCCCCACCCCCATCTAGGGTGTCGGGTTCCCCCAGGAGATTTTCCTAGAGGAAAAGTCAGGGGAGCCCCCAACCGAAGGCAGAATCTAATGCAAACAGGACAGTACAACCCCCTCCAGGGCAGAAAAGGCTCCTTCTTAATTAGACGCCTGGAAGGACATACCCCGTAATTGTGGCACTTGTCGTGTCCGGGCTATCAATATTGGTGCCTCTTTCATTAATAAACTGGCAAGTCAGAACGCTCCAGGAGTGGGAACCCTTCCCCCTCCCTTCTCCCACCCCAAGCTCCACTTAATCAACAGCAGACTCGATCAAACAGGAAAAGAACATGTAAATCAGCCGCATTAATTCTGCGGGCCCTAAATAGGTAGAAGGAAGGGAAACATGAAAGGGAGCCGTCATCCGTTTGCCTGCAGATGCCCAGGCTCTCAGCGAACCTAAGCAAGAGGTAGTTAAACGGCCCCGCAGATTGCCAGCGACTCGGGAAAGCCTGGGTTTATGTATGGATTAGCACAGTGATAGACCCTGAGTAGCAAAAGACGAAGACTAATTACCTGACAGAGCTCCCCTCCACTCGCCTGGGTCATTGAAATTAATTTCTGCTTTCAGGCTTGGCAGCAAGCAGCTGCAGAATTTCAGTTCAATACTCAAATTAACGGGGAGCTGAAATTATTTCTCTGCACAGGCGGCATTAGAGGAGTGGGTTACCAAATAGATCTTGATGGCAGACACCAAAGAAAGGATTAGTCCTCCCTTTTCATCAAGAGCCTCGGGTCCTCAGAAAGTGCAGGGTTGGAGGCGGGGCCGGGGGGGGGGGGGGAGGAAAAACAAGAAGCGATTTATTGGTGAGTTAACACTTAAGTACCGTATTAAATTAAGTGTGACATACCTGTGTAGGAGACCTCCTGCCCCCCAAATAACGGACAGTTCCCTCCATTTAACAAAAACTTAAACTCGGGGCCCTTTGGTATATACCCACATTGCAGTTCCTAATCACGGGATATTTGCAAAGCACTCTTCTCTCCTCTTGTCAGAAAGGCATTTGCCTTTATTTTGAGGATAAGGAGAAGGGTGGGGAGGGGGCAGTGGGGAGGAGGTATGGGCAAAGAGAAGAGGGGAAAAAGGTCAGAGGTGGGATTTGAACCCAAAGCTTGGGTTTCCAACCTCATCTTTCTGTCACTTCACATTACCTTTTTTGCTCAAAGTCCCTCTATATTGCTCCTTGCCCTCTGGGTTTCCTGCTTGCATTTCAGCCTCAGTGGCATCTGTCAACTTTGTCAAGTGCCACCTGTGTGCACCAGGTCAAATTTAGTGCTGCCCGGGCCAGTGGTTCTCACCTCACTTGTTTCTAGAATGTTCCTGCCACCAGGACCCACCTGATGGAGAAGCTGTGTGTGGCAAACTAAGCCCCACATTTTTGCCGCGGGCTTCTGCCAGCTAAGACAACTGCTGTGGATCCATGGAGAGTTCCCACTCTGACCACTATTACTTTTGCTCCTGCCGGGACTGATTCCACATCCGATGCATCGGCGGGGAACCCTGGGCGTGTGGCACACTCATCACAGATGCAGGGCAAGCATCTTTGCAGATTCTGCCCGGCCCTTGATGTTCTGGACATAGTTGAATAGTTAACCAAATTCTGGAATCCTACTGTCTGGGTACACATAATGTCTTTCATCCTATGAGATGTAAAACCATGGGATTACTGCTTATATCAGCAATACTAGTACTAGTACATGCCCCACAGGGATTCTGCAAAGATAAATTTAGTGAATGGAGGCAAAATGTTTAAAACTGTGCCTGATCCGTAGTAGGCTCTCGACGACTAATTAGTGCTGCTAACATCCCGCCCCTGGTAACCCAAACTAGATACCCCAAGGTAAGGGCCTCTGCTTTGTTCACTGGAAATGGCAGAAAAGCTCTGTGCAGCTATCCAGACCTAAGAAGATCCAGCAGCACTGGAATTTGTAATATTCAGAACTACTTCTAGCCCCTTTGATGCCCAAGAGCACCCAAGAAAACATGCATTCTTAGAAAAGAAAATTGCAGTAGTTACTGTTTATCAAATACTTACCATGTGCTAAACGTACTCATACTTATTTTTAAAAAATAAAAAGAAGAAAGAAAGGAATCAGCCTTAACAAAATTGTGTCCACGGGGGAGGCCAGGCTGCGGGAGCATCTGTGAGCCAGCAGCCAGTTCGGGGCAGCGCAGGGACTCGAACCTCGATCTCTGTGTCTCCAAGCCCAGAAGGCGACCTGTGCCCATTTGTGCTCTGCCGAGTCACCCAGGAGCAACAATTAGGCCCCTGCTCACATGTCCAGCTTTAAACCTGTGACCTCGAGGCGAATGACTTCCACATCTCATTACCACTCCCCTGAGCCACCCGGCCCCCAGTGGGACAGGGAGGTTAATCAGCCACACACTGAATCTGCTTATAAGGCTGTTTCATGTACAGTTTTTATATCTTGGTTCCTAATAATGGTCCCATTATAAATGATTGTCTCACTATGATATACTGGTTTCTCGCCTTCTAGGAACTGATTTAAAAGGGAGCCCCAGACTTCTCGTGTCTGCAGAGTTTATTCATATTGCTTTTTTGCTCGTTCAGCAGCTCAGGTAGTGTGGGGGACAGCCCCCCTACAAAAAAAATATTTTCTTCCCAGCATGAGGCAGTTGCCATTATTAGTGACCTCTAGCTCACTTGATATCTTGATAATACTTTATGAACAAATCGCTAGTCCTTCCCTCCCATGTCCCCCCACCCTCTGAGCTTCCCATCAGACAGGTAGCGACAGTGGCCAAATGCTGCCCCTGGGGTCTGTCGCCTTCCTCTTCCAACCCATCAAAGCATTTTAATTATTTTTAGGGTGACTTGGGAGAACAGGTCATAAGGGGATATATAGCATCAGGGGGTGTGTTTTCAAACCCAAAACCCCAGGCATATTTATCCAACAAGTATTTATTTAGTGCCTGTTACGGGCTGGGCACATGAATATACTGCTGGGTGCAGCAGGGCAGAATATATGAGAATAAGACACATTCAGAAGATCTGGAATGCGTGTTAGGAACCTAAATAGGCATATAAATTGGAATTATGAAGGAAAATTGCACTTTGTGGAATTCTTTGTGCTAGTTATTATTAATATATGGATGAGCTTCGGTCCTAGCCCTCAACGAGTTTAAAATCAAGGAAATCATTAAAGAGTGCTTTGTTTCCCCTCAAAGTTGGGTTGCATTGAATATTTAAAGTGCTTTAAATTCTTCTCTGAACCTCAAGGCTAAGCAATATACTTTCCAGCCGCGATGATCTTCGTGCTGTTCTCAGAACATGCCAGGCTCCTCTTTCCAATCCCAAGGTTTTCCATGTTGTCGTCTTGCCACCTGGGTGTGGCCCTGTCCTCCTCATCTCTTAGCACTCAGCATGAACACCCCTCAGAGAGGCCGGTGCTAACCATCTGTAGGAGTTCCCTGTTGTCACTGTCACCAGTGACCACTAACTCGGTGGCTTAAACCATGTCAGTGTGTTCCCTTACCATCCTGGGTGTTAGAGGTCCAAAATGGGTCTCACTGGGCTGAAATCAAGGTGTCAGCAGGGCTTGGTTCCTTCTGGAGGCTCCGTTACGGTTTCTAGGGGCAGCTTACATTCCACCTTCAAACCTAGCCTTGTAGCTTCTTTAAATGCTCTACCCATCTCAAGAAACTTAACCTATTTACGTCTGCAAAGCCCCCTTTGCCATGTGAAGTAACATAGTTGTACGTTTCAGGGATCAGAATGTGGTCATCTTTAGGCAGCCGTACTCTGCCCGCCACACTGTTCTGAGTAAAGAAAGCAGTGCTCCAGGATTCTTTATCTCAGCCCTTCATGCCTTCACTTTGTGACACCCATCACAGCTTACATGGTTTCAGTTTTATTTTTTGGTTTGCTTGGTTTTTATATGCTTCTCCAGCTAGAACATAAGCTCCCCAAAGGCAGGGACCATGCCTAGAATTTCCTTCCTTTTCTGTCCCCTCAGCCAAAATTTACTCAGCTGTATCAGTCAGACTATCTTGGTTGTGAGTGAGAGCAACTTCATTCAAGTGGCTGAAGCAAAGCAAAGGGCGTTTACTGCCTCATATAAGGGAAAACTCCAGGAGTATAGTTGCTTCATGCTCCGCTGGACCTGGGTATTCAGAAGATGTGACGAATCTGTCTTTTCCCCTTCGTAGCTTAGCTTTTCCCTGTGATGATGCAGGAACTCCCTCGCGGGCCAGTGGCAAAGCCAGCTGTCCCTTTAGGATGGGAAACCCCATTGTCAAAACCTAGAGTTGACCAGTTAACCATCTTTGGTCTAGTTGGCGGGGGGGGGCATCCTTCAATCAGAATATGGGAATGATTGGACACATGTAAGTCATCTGCCATCACAGCTTCCCAAACATACAGATGGGGCCCAGGGCAAGGGCTGTTTCCCAAAGGAATCAGAGCTCTGGGGAAGGGTCAGTGAATGCTGCTGGTCAGACACACATACACGATGTGGAATAAGTGCCCTTCACAGACTTGCTTACCTCTCCTCCCACCCTGGAGACTCCCTGGTTACTCTGATGTTTCCTGTCTTTCTACACATTTACATCATTATACAAATTAGCACATGATGATATGACAATGGTCCCTTTTCAGTATGCAATGAGATCCTTTACGAGTACCTCTGGGTGTGAAGAGAATGGAGGCCAGCCACCTTTGTGCCAGGTGCTGTGCTAGACCCAATCTCCATTTCATCAAACCTTCACTGCCACCATCCTAGGAGGGTGGACATATTCCTCCCCATTCCATTTCTTAGGGGCTTACTGAGCACTAGGTGTCACACCAGCCCTTAGAATATCATCTCCCTACTCCTCAAAACAACCCAAAAGGTGACTCAGGGTCTCCCGCTGGTAAGTGGCAGACCAGGTTCGAACCATAGACCCAAAGCAGAAGCTTCTAAAACAGAAGCTAAAAATGTGTTGGCTAAGGCTGGTGATATCACACCAAGTATTTCTGCCTTTGGGGGATCCCAGCCCTTTTTCTCTGTAATTCTAAGGAGCTAGAAGTTTTCATTGCTGTTTTTCTAAAAAACAACATTAGTAATCATTTTAGCAGATTTTTTATTTATTTTATTATTATTATTTTATTTATTTTTTAACAAACAGCTTTTCTTTTTCATTTGCTTTAGCTTAGTCCTTTCCATTATTCATTCGGCTTCTCGAACCCTCCTATCTGTACACCATACATTCTTATTCACCCAGAACAGGTGTGTGGCAACTTGGAGAAGATGAAGGCAGGGAGAAAATCAGACAGGAATAGGTTGAAAGATGACTGAATAAATTACCACCTCCCAGGAGTTGTATGAAAAACGGCTATTTCTTTAGGAGGTCAAAGTACCTTTTTCCTCTCTAATTCATGTGTTTCCCTATACAAAGGCCCTCAGTGACAGGGGATCAGTGTCTGGGCTGTGCGGGCCCCTCTGAGTGTGTGGTGCCCTTGTCATAAAGAAGCACTGATGAGGGGTTGTCCCCTTCATCTACAGCCAGCCACTCCCCTGTATTCACTGCTTTGGGGAAGAGTTCTTGTCACAGTCCTTTTTGTGAACAGCTCGGGGATAAACAGTCATTGGTCATTAGATAGATGGTCTTGCTAATGAGAGACTGCCTGTACAAACGGATAATGGCCAGGCCATATCTGATTCTGGAACTCTGACCCACAAGCTCTGCAGCGCTCTGCCCAGGAAGCCAAACCATACCTCCGTGGCGATCACCCCATAGCAGCCAGGACTTGCTCAATAACACGAGCTTCCCTAATTTGTATCTCCACTTCCAACTTGGGAACAACCAGAGAAAGCCAAATATTCTCCTGAAGCCAGTCTCTTAGGATGCTGGCTTCTGGATAGCCTGGCTCCAGCTTCCCCATGCCAACAACCTTGATCAGGGCATACCCGAAACCTTCTCTTTTTTCACTAGAAAGCTTTTCCTCACCCCTGCCTGCATTTGAGCCCCTGCCAAGCACAAGTGGTGGTGGCTGACTCCCCTGGTACAGCCAGATCTGAGTACATGGCCTCTGTCTGTTCTCATCTGGTGGCCATTGTTTATTTGTACTTGAACTTTGCACTAGATTTATCGGTTTCCCACACAACCCTTCCCCTAGTATCAACACACACCATGACCTTGATCTTTCCCACCACTCTTTCTCTTCCTCTCCCATTTTTCCTGCTCTTATGGCTCCGCCTACTTTTGGCCTTGATCATTTTAATTGGTTACTGTTGTTTCATGATTATTTTGTGTGTTGAATGTCTGTGATGTGCAAGGTGGGTTTACTCATCATCTCACTTAATCCTTAGGGGAACTTCACAAATGCGCTTTCAGCCCCACGTCCCAGGTCTGGATAATGGATAGTCAGAGCAATTAAGTGACCTTGGTTTTCCCAAGGTGATAAGCTACAGCAGCAGTGACAGATCCAAACTCATGTCTGCTTGAATCTAAGGCCTTGGCCAGCATTTTGATCTACCTCTCCTACCTCCCTGTAATTCCTTGGAGGACAAGTTCCGGGTAATTTACCTGTGTCCCTCCCAGCAGCTAGAGGCTGGGAGACTGGCTTAAATTTAAGTCTGAGGAAGCAGGGAAGGGTCATCAGGAAGAAGAAATACAGGAAGAATGAGCCCAGATTAAGAGAAGAAAGAGAGCTTGACTAAGTTGCATAATAACAATCTCATTTCTCCTTTTAATAGATTAGAACATAGAGTGGCCATAGGATTTCTCTAATTTCTTCAAGCCGTAGTTTGAAAATGAAAAGGTATGTGTATCTGCTTAGTACTCTTTTTGTCATTCATGAGAGCTTACTCGTGTCTGTAAATATACAGGAAAATTCCCCCCCCCCCCCTTACATTCCATAAGCTGGAGACACCACTGACCTTCCAAGTGAACGCAGATCCAGTCTTATCTCCTGTGTGAAATTGGGGTCCCGGTGCCCTTCCGACCAGTTCTGTCCACCACAATGGCACCCTGTCCATGAAATATTTAATATTTGCCAGTGACTCAGCCCAAATCTAAGGCCTCAGAGGTATGAATCCAGGATAGCCATGTTCAAAAGCATTTTTCATGTATAGGTTGTTCACTGTAGTCTTTGAGATTGTGCACTTAGCATATGTTGTCATAGTGATGTATTTATTATAATGGAGGTGTTCTCAGGAAACCAGATTTAATAGTTTTAAATCAGAAGCTAACATGGACTTTTAGGAATTCCATTCACAGTAAATTTTATGCCTGGTGAAAGGTTATGGAATGGGTTTCCATGGCACATCTCCCCCGTCCCACAAATCTCATCTGGCCTACAAAGGTTCCACTGTGGTTTTTTGCAAGCTAGCTGCCCAATGCAGGCAGAAAATTTCAGAGTTTATGCACCTACACAGCACACCTTCCAATTAAAAAGGAGTGAGAAGAAAGTGACTTGGCTGTTGGGTTTATAGCCTAAACCCTTCTCACAATGTGAGTCTCCTTAATGGATTGTCTCATAAGCTTGGGACTGACAGGAATTTGGCTTTTCTTGTGTTCAGTTGATAGCCCTTTGGCTGTTGAAGCCATTACACATCTGTTCAGCTAGTGTACTCAGGAAGAAGTTGGACCCCACACCCAAGGTCCAGGTACCTGGCACCCCTTGGTCAGCTGGTATCTGGAGGCCACAAAGATTTCTTATATTGTAAGGAACCAAAGTAGCACCATTGTGCCATCATCAAACTGCCCTATTTCATGAGTGTGTATCCCCCACTTGCTGAAACAGGAAAGGCAGATGAGAAAGAGAGCCCCAAGGTGCTGGAAGCTGTGGTTCCTTTGTGTCTGTGGAAAAGGTATACGGATTGGATTAAACTCTTAAATATCTGTGAATGTCAGGTTGAATACAAACAGCTATTCAGCGTGTTACTCTGGCAGAAGAACAAGTCCCCTAGAGGTGGGAAGCCACAAAGGTCCCTGGAAGTGGGAGCAGATTGTTAAGAAGGTATCAGAGATGGGCTGGGTTGATGCCAGATCCAATCCTTGATGCTCGCCCTAGGTTTAGGGCTAAACTCTTGCCTTTAGCTGTTACCTGCATAGTGGTTGCTTCTCTCCCCGGAGTATCTCAGTGCATATCAGAGACCCCACTCCCCTTTCCAGACCACGTCCTCTGCTTCTCCTTCTGCCACCAGCGCAGGTGCTCAGCATCAGTGCTTGGCTGAGGAGTGTAGTTGCAGCGCCCCTAAATCATGAAGGAGAACCTCTTCGGTATCAAAGAGCACATGCTGTGTATGAATCTGGGTTCTACCAAAATGATGACTACCTAAATTGGACTCAATAATGAGCTTTACTCTTCCTGAGCCTTAGCTGTATCATCTCCAGAATGGGGAGTATGGTTGGCTGTTTCCTGATGGAGTCAGATGTAGCGTAGGTAAAATGACTAGCAGAGTGCCAGTCACAGAGATGGTCACTGTTACTGATTGTGTTATTACAGTGGTTATTTTCCACCAAGCTCAGGTAAACAGTGAATGTATTATTGGTATTCCTGAGACTGGTTTAAAGGAAGTATCTCTAAGGCCTCACGACAAGCCAGATGTCCAGAAGGTAGCTTGAGAGCAGGGCTCCAGGTTGCTTAAAACAGGTTTGGAAGCCTCTGTCCCATGAATGCCAAATGCAATCTCAGACACTACAAAGGGCTGTGAACAAAGCTGTAATAAATCACACAGACCCCTTAGCAACTCACTCTGCTCCCTAGTGATCCAGGCACAGCTATTCCTCAACCTGTTTGGGGTTTTCCTGTGTGTTACCTGGACAGCTGCTACCACAGGAGCTCCCAACCAAGACTCCCCCATGCTCCAGGACTCGGGATTTATCACACTCAAGAACTGGATGCTGGGGGAGAGATGCCCAATTTCTTTTCAGATTCTGATTTCTCTGTAATAAAAAAGCAGATATGTCTTTTATATATGTATATACATTTTTATTAGACTGTGAGTTTCTTGACCATTCTTAATGAATGACCCAAGTAAGTTATCTGACTGGACCCAGGCATAGCACCTGAATTGGCTTCCCCCAACCCTTTGAGAGTCACTTGTTACTCTGAAAATCCAACTTTTATATTTTTAATATGGTAGTAGATAATATGCATGGTGGAAGAAGGTGAAGGCAGAAGAAAATAAAAATGTTCTATTAATTCTATTGCCCTGAGATAATTGTTTTTAATATTTTTTGTATGTTCTTTCTTCTGAGTAAGGACATTTATTTTTAAACAAGTTGAGCTCATAATCTATCGATCGATAGATAGATATAGTCTTTTTTTTAAATAAGAATTTCTCATGTCACTAAACATTGCTCAGAAAAAAAAATACTTTAATGATTTCATAAGATTGCATTATATGAATGAATGGCTTGTACTTAACCACTTCTCTGTTATTGGATAGTTAGAGTATTTTATAGTTTGAGCACTGTCTTTTTTTTTTTTAAATAAGAACTCAGACCTATTTTATCGTTTATTTTGCCTCATATATTTTGTACACTAACTGCAACAGTTATGGGATGGCTCCCCAATGTCCTGTGGTTAAGCCCATCCTGCTTACCAATGCACCTTGCCAGTGATTGGTTTAGAAATTGACATGTGACCCAATCCTGACCAATGAAAATGGAGAGCGCTCTGGGACTGGTTTCCGGACTCTGAGAGGTGGTACACAAGGAAGTGCAGACTTTATGCTTCCTCTGGATGTGCTCGGCCATTGTTTAGGCAAGTGTCCTTCCAGCCTGAGATGAAGCTGACCCTGAGGGGACAGAGGAAAAAACCTGTGTCATTTATGGAGCTGCTGATTCCACTGTGTCTGTGGCCTTTCTCCAGAATTCCAGTGCTCATACAATAAGCCATTTGAGACAGGTTTGAATCATGTATCTGTTACTGGCAGGTGCACACATCCCAAATCATTACAGAGGTGTGTGCAAATGTAAAACCTTCATGCCAAAGAGACTCTTACAGAAGGAGAAGCAGCGATTCAGAGAGATGATTTGCCCAAGGCCACACCCAGTTTGGGGGACCCAATCTATTGCATCTTTTTAAGTAAACTTCTTTGCTACTTAAAGCAAACTGCCTTTCCTCATTCTCACGTAGAGAGACTTTCTCAAAGGGTCAGAGCAGTGACATGGGATGAGTCCAGAATTGAGATTCAGAAAGTAGGTGTGTGATCTGTGATCTCAACCCCTCTGGTTTTCAGGATCCCTATTGGTAAACAAAGTGAATATACTGACTGAGAATTATGGGATGTAAAGCAGCCTTATTCTTATTATTGTCATCATTGTTAGTCCATACCAGTGATGTTATCAAGTACCTATTATGTTCCAGGCTCTATTTCCAATGTCAACAACATAGCAGTGAATAAATAGATACCTTTCCCCTCATGGATTTTATATTCTAGTGCAGGTGGCAGAAAATAAGCAGAAAATAATAAACTGAGCACTTTGGGAAAAGAGACCTTTTCAGATTCTGATTTCTCCATGATCAAATCATATTTTTCGTTGTGCAATTATTATTTTTGTCTATCTACCACCTATCCATCCATCCATGCATCTACCCAACCAGCCGTTCATCCCTCCCTCTCTTTATATAGGCATGTGTGTATATGTGGTGTAAATGTATATTTTATTTATTTAGTTAATTATTTAGTTAGTTATTGCCTGTGAATTTCTTAACCTTTCTTAACCCATGTCCTAAGTAAATTGATTGGACATTGTTAAAGAATTGACTTGTCTCAATTATTGAAAAGAGACCCCATGTTTCTTCAGTTATGTTCCAAAGGTCCCTGGATGTTGCAGTTGTATTTTCTGGTGTGTGTGTGTATGGGGGGGTGTCATGTGCATACATGTTTATCTCGATGATAACCTAGAAAGATTAAGTATGTATGGATCATCTGTATCACCAGCTTAAAAATCAGCACCGCCGCATCAAATGTCTATGAGTTTGGAGTTTGGAAGCAATGGATATTCTGGCATCACTCTCCTCCTTTCCCCCAGTCTTTTGAAGTCTTCTCCCCAGCCTGCATGGTGGTCCTTATCAACCTTATTTTGCAAATGAGGAAACTGAGACCTGAGGGAGCTTCAGTGATTTGCCTTGGCCACACATCCCTCTGGTTGCAGGCCTCAGAGCCGCACCCCATCTCCCTCCCTTTCCACCCTGTCCTCTGCCTCTCGTCTCTGTAAGCAGTGCTGGGACACAGGCACTAAATTGGATTTGATTATTTCGGATAAAATAGCTTATAAAATGCTACAGAGCAATGCCTTTCCTTTCTGAGAACTTGATATAATAAAGTTGGCTTGATCTCCTCAGCCTGTATCTTGAGGGAACAAGTAAATTAAACAAGTAATTATATCCATAATGTTTTTAGAAGTTAGAAGATTTAAATATATGAATCTCATCTGAGTGTACAGCCTTTTGTCTGTGGTGTTTCCTGCCAAAAGATCTCTTGACAGGAAATAAACATTAAAATAATCTTTAATCCCTTGTCTGGTCTATTACCATTAACAATTGATGCACTTTAATTTTGTGGGATTTTAACTACAAAATGGAACGGCTAAGTAGTGATAATTGGGTTTGGAATTATACGGTCATTTATATCAACAGAGATGCAAGAGGCTGGGCGGGAGGGTGATTAATTATTTACTATTTCCTGGCTGTGGTTCCTATTATAGAATTTTCTGATACGTTCTGCTGTGAACAATTATCACCAAATGAAAGTAAACAAATCTGTGATCTGAAACCTTATTTAGAAGTTATCCTATATTTAGGTGATAGGAGCTTGATTTTCGTGGACCCTGTGGGCCGTGTGTGTTCCTTCTCTCAGGGTCCCACCGGCCCTGTATTTGAATACAGTTATCTCTGTGCATCTTAAACTCCAAAATGCACAGCCCTGGGGAAATGCCTTGGTTTGGCCAGAAAAAAAATAAACACCCCAACAACATTGAATCAGATCTTGGTTCAATACCAAAGGCATATTTGGGAGGAGGGGTTGTGGTTTATTCTTCCCTCTGTTTGGTTTGCTTCATTACAGGGTGGGGTGGGAGGGGAAATATTATTATGTCAACTTAAGAATAAAAGTTGTGCTCTGCCATTTCTCTTAATGCAAGTGTGTGTGTGTGTGTGTGTGTGTGTTAAATGCAGGATCACCTCTCTGTGCCTCAGTCTCCCCCGTCATTGTTCAATGGCACATCAACACTATCTGATCAGGCCTTTGTGGGTGTGCAGTCACCACTCCAACACGCATTTCCATTCTCTGTCCCCTTTTGGTGACACACCCACAGAGCGTATTCCCATGTATCTTCCTAGGTCTCCCTACACATGACTTCTTCCAGAGCCAAGAGCCAAGCTCCTCAGATGAATTATTCTGACTCGTGAAGATTGGTGCGTACCTGATATGATGCATTTCAGGGAAGCAGGAGGACAGTTGGGGAAAGGATGTGGACACAAGCCATTTCAAGAGTCACTCTGATCATCATGGCTCCTGGTCCATCTGCACACTCTGGAGCATCACGGAATTTGAGCATATGTTTGATGAGCAAGTTTTCCCTCTTATTTCATGTACTCTTTTAATTCTGGCAGTAAAGCAGCCTGCTCCTAGTGCTCTCCAGCTAGATGAGTGGTCTCTCCATTCATCCAATTGCACAGTCAAAAAACCAGGTGGCTGTCTTGGCTCCTCCCTCATCCTCACCCCCACGTGTCCTGTCATCGCTTGTCCTGTCAGTTTTACTGCCTCGCGTCTGTCCATGCTCATCATCTCTGCCATCACCACTCTTGTCCTGGTTGTCATCATCTCTTACCTGGGTCAATGCAGTAGTTTCTCTCTGGTCTCCACACTCCCAGCTCCCTGGGGTCCAGAGACTGGAAGGAAATCATGCTATAGAGGACCTAGGGTTTCTTCCTCATATTTCTCCCCCACCTTCTAAAGGACCTTGTGTCACAGGGCCCTGCAACATGTCAAGAACAATCATGGAAACAGTCCAGGCCACTTCCTGCCCCTGGGATGCTTGGTGCTGTCGCCGAAGCAAGAAAACAGCATAGTTAACAGATGGGGGTTCCAGATGTGCCTCTGCTTCTCAGGCGAGGTACAACCCTGGCCGAAGCTGGAGCACAGAGACTTCCTCAACAGCGCACCTGGCCTCTGCACTGTGCACTCGGGCCCTGATGACAGATTTCAGTCCCTTCTCGACTTTCCCAGCACGTGATTCCCAGTGGAGAGGAAGGCCACTGTGCCTTTTGTAGCTTGAGAGGTGAGGCAAAGAGCTGCTTGAGTCCCCGCCATGGGCCACACTTGACTCTTGGTCTGTTGTTGTTGTTATTTATTATTATTATGAACTCAGTTTTATTTAGGGGGAAGGGTGTGTGTGTTGGTGGTAATTGCTCTCCTAGGAGGAATTGTGTATTGCTCAACAAACTGCTCCTGTTCTCCTCCTGGGAAGCTGAACTCAAGGACCAGGTGACTGACTTCTCACCTCATGCCAGTTTCTCCAGCTTGCACTATTGCACTATTGACTTTTGGGTCAGATAACTCCCTGTTGTATGTGGGGAGCTTCCTGTGCATTGTGAGATGTTTAACAGCATCCCAGGCCTCTACCCGCTGGAGACCAGCAGTGCCCACCTGCTTCCCAAGTCCTAAAACAACCAAAATTTCTGTAGACATTGCCAAATATCTCTTGGATGGGGACAGAATCATCCCTGTTGAGAATTCCTGCTCTAGACCCTTCTCTATGGTTTTGATGTCTTGTTTTCCAAAAGAAAGAGAAAGTATTTTTAATACCAATGTAATGAAAGAAAGTATTGGTAAAACCGAAATAATGATATGACCTCCTACTTCATTTTTATTCCTTATATGCCAGGCCCTACTCTAGACACCTGCTAGGTATCCACTAATTTAGTCCTCACTAGAATTCCTTAAGGCAGTGTATCAGTTTCCTAGGGCTGCTATTACAAGGCACTACAAATTGGGTGGCTTAAAATAGCAGAAATATAGAGAGAACTCACAGTTTTGGAGACCAGAAGTCTGAAATTGAGCTGTTGGCAGGGTTGGTTCCTTTTGGGGCTCTGAGTGAGAATTTGTCCCATGCCTCTCTCCTAGTCTCTGGTGGGCGCCAGAAATCTTTGGTGTTCCTTGGCGTGTGGTAGCATAATTCAGTCTTGATTTCTGTCTTCACATGACCACCGTTCCTCTAAGTCTGTCTCTTCTTGTAAGGGTACATGTCATTGGATTTAGGACCCACCTGAATTCACCTTGAACTTTATTTTAATCATATCTGCAGAGACCCCCATTTCCAAATATTCTGAGCTTACAGGTGGACATGAATTTTGCAGCAACACGATTTAACCTAGTGCAGGCAGGTATTATTCTTACATCTTTTTTATAGATAAGGAAACTGAGGCATTGAGGGATTTAGTGACTGTTTAAATCATAGACAGCCAAGTGGCAGAGCTAAGGATGGAACCAAGTCCATCTGCCTCCATAGTCCAAGCTTCTAACCATTGCACTGGTGGTTCTGAAAGTGGAGTCCCCAGCCAGCAGCAGCACTCGGGAACCTGTTAGACATGCAGATTCTCTGGCCCCACCCCAGAACCCCTGAATCGGAAACTCCAAGAGTCAGACCAGCCATCTCGTGCTGTTTAACAAGCCCTCCAGAGCGTTCTGATGTGTCCTGACACTTGAGAAGTCTGATGCAAAGTGTGATGTAAGGAGAACAGCTTTTAAGACCTCATTTTAACCCCTTGTCAATTGTTTCTTGAGTGCGCTTGGGTTACAAAGCACAGTATGACTCTGTAAGTCCAGGAGGCTGGGTTGGGAGAGTTGTCGATTTATCTAAAGGGGCCTCTTCCTGCCAGTTCACTTGTACCAAAAATGTTTGAAAAATCATAATGTTCCTGTCTTTGCCGATATAAAGAGAGAAAGCGTCGTGTCAAAGATAAATTGAGAGAAGTTCCTTTCATTTTTTAAGTCGCTCTTCTTATTTAGACGTATAGCATGGCTCTTCGTAGATGTTATTTCAGAGACCACCTGCCCCCTGTGTCAGTTCCCTTCTCATCCCAGGGGCCTCCCCTGCCAGGGACCTAACATGCTGTTAGTGCATGTAATAAAGTCAAGTCATTTTAGACTCATGGGTATGTTGTTAATTGATCTTCATTTCCTATTATTTCACCTCAAAGCAATCATACCCCTCACCACGGTGACCCTGGGCTGGTTTATTGTCTCTGTGCAAGTCCCTGCTTGTTCGACAAGCTTTAATTGCTCTCTGTTTCAGGAGGCCCTTCCTCATCTTTTACTGTTGTAAGCTCTTCGTCTTTCTTTTTGACTTTTGTTTTTAATTACAATGTATATAAAATAATGGCATCAGCAGAAGAGAGCTCATTGCCCTATGGGGTAGGTAGAAGTGGCCCCTGCGAGCCCACCGCTAGAAGACACTGCTGCAACGTGAAAGGTCCCACGTTGTGCCTGTTCAGTCTATTTGAGGAGGTTTGCTGTGGGCTTGGGGGAAACAGGAGGAAACATGGATGTTCTTCCTGGAAATGGAGGAGGCTGTTCTGCACCGGAGGAAGCCCCAGCTTTCGTGTTGTGGTTTCCAGTGGGAGAGGAGCCAGGGCAGAGAGTTAGTGATGAACATCCAAAGACCCATCAGTCTTTATCATATGATTTGTGGGACAAGCCCTGGCTTCCTAGTCCTGGAGAGGGTTTTAGTGTTGGTTGTGATTGCAGCTCTATTCCCACCCTCAGGGGAAATGAGCAAATAAGGAGTACAGGCTCACGGTGAAAGTTTCAAACCTTTCAATAAGATTTAACAGTCGATGTTTCCCTTCCATCTCTCATTCCCTAACATCTCCCCAAAGGAAACCCCCATGAGAGTTCTACTATGGATTCTTCAAGAAGCATCATGTGCATTTACCCTCAGATACAGATATATAGATCCCTCAAAAAAAGTGCATGCAACAGAAACCGTTGAAGGCATTTTGTTCATTTCCTTGCTCTTTTTATGTAATAGTGTCTTGGAGATTATTTGGTACCAGCACCTGTAGCTTGACCTCATAACTTGCCATGACTCCATCATATTCCATCTCATGGGTGTCCTATAATTTAGTTATTCATTCCTCTGTTCACAGGCATTTAGGTCAAATCTGTGTTTTGCTTTTACACGTGATTTGGTGATAGACACACCTGCACGTGTATTTTGTCTACTCGCACACAGATAGCAGAAGGGTGACTTGCCAGTGGCAGAAGGCCTGGAACAAACGGCTGGAACAAATTTGCCTTCCAAATATTTAGTTTTGTACAAATTTCCAAATTGTCGTCTGAAATGGTTGCACTGTTTTTTTCTCCACGGTTCTCCCATGAGGACGCATGTGTCACCCCAGAACTTACCTCCAGCAGCAGCATCAGCAGACACGACTGGAGTACCATTGACAGGCCTGGCAAGTCAGCAATCAGCACCCCATTTTTAAAAATTCATGCTGCTATTGTATTATCAGGTTCTTACGAAGTGACTACTTCATAACACCATGTAGCCCAATCCCCAAGCTTGGCATTTTTTTTTCCCCCTTTCAATACATCACATTGATTTTCTGTATGACTTTATCTGCTTAATACAAAGTGGGATTGAACAGTTATTTGTCTGGATTTGACCATTCCTTATCAAACATTTATGATTTAGCTTTCACATGGCATCTTCTTCTAAGGTGTTTCTTATTTTTATCTTTTTCTGTAAAGGTGGGATTGTGTTGACAGCCCTGTAATAAATCTCTCTTGAATGAGACATGTTGCACTGGGGCAGGGAGAGGGAGTGGGCTGTGTGCCTGGGCTGTTTCAGGAAAAGCTTCAAGAAAGGTCCATGTGAATTGTTTCTGGAACAAAGTCGCATTCTAATAGTAGAAATTGATGCCCTGATTTTGGGGTTTGCCCTGTATTAGGATTGGGTGCTTCATTGGAAGCACGGTAGTGGTGGGGAGAGGCCACTCTGATGATGGCTTATCCAGTAGATAAGTGAGGTTTATACAGCCAAGGCGAAATCTTAGAACTACTTCTTGTCTGTACATAGAATAATGTCACTCTCAGGGTCAGGCCAAGGTCACCATCATTCACTGAGAGAGACTTGGTGGGAATGTAATCAGCATACAAGGGATTAGAAAAGAATAGAACTTGATGGGATGTGTATATTTTACTCTCATTTGCTTCCTTCTTCTTGAGAACATTTTCTAGCTTCATGCAGAGAAAAAAAGAATTAGAAAATTTGACTCAGTTCTACAAAACTTTATTGAGCACCTACTATGCCTTGAGCATCATGCCCCAGCCTCACCAAAGAGAATTCCAGCCAAAGGCAAGATAAGTGCAAATTTCCTGTAGTAGAAATATGCTTGATTTGTTCAAGGGAGAGAAGGCAGCTACTATGGTTGGAGCCGGGTGGAGTGATAGACAGTGAGGTCAAAGAGGGAGGCAAATGCCAACTTGTGAAGCCACTGTATGGAGCCTGGATTTTATACTGCTGTGATGGAAGCCCTTGAAAGTTTGTAAGCAAAGTGTGACATGATTTTAGTCACAATTTTTGAAAAGATGTGGCTGCAGTCTGTAGGGGGCAAGAGTGGAAGCTGCAGGGCCGGCGTGGCAGCGGGGGGTTGGGTAGCTCAGGGTCTAAGAGAGCAATAATGGCAACTTAGACCATGGGATGAGAATGGAGAGGGAGAGAGGAGGTTGGTTTCAGGACCCACCATCCTGCTGAGAGCATTGGAACATAATTGTTGATGGTTTCCCTCTCACTGGACCAAAGGCCCCATCCTGTCTACATCCCGATACCCATTGTGGGCCAGCCCCAGGAGTGACCCACCGCACGGCCGCTCCCGGCTCTGGATGCTCTGAGCCTCTGCCTCTGTCAGGCTGGCTCCTTCATCGCCTGTGCCCTAGAATGATGCCTTTAATCCGGTCCCCTTCACTAGCAGGGATTCCAAGCTTCTAAGTGACGTTTTCCTTTTAATATGTGAGCAGAAAGTAGAGCCAGCAGTGTCAAAACCATGTGCGTAAGTATTTTATTCTTTTTCCCCTCCACAAATGAACACGGTGTATCAATATCAGTGTATCTGGGAAGAGCAAGCATGTCGGTGGCCAGGAGAATAGAAACTTGGTATGGCAATCCATTATGTTCTCCCTCAATTAGGCTTGTTGAGACTCTGTTATTAAAGTGGGATTTTTCTTAATTATTAACAGTTAAAAATAGGAAAATAGATTTCAAGGGGGAAAAAGTTGCAGGCAACAAGAGCCCGATTCTAAATGTGTGCGTGTGCATAAAACAGAATTTGCCAAACATGAATAGGCACTTACAATGTGACTAGAATTGGCTCTGTCATGTGTCAGCCTAATAGCCTAAACCCTGGTTCAATACAATGAACTTGGGAAGGTTTGCTTAATGAAAGAACTGACGTTTTCTGTGCAGTGGCTGCATTCATCAGCCTGCATCCTGTTCATTACACTACAAAGGACTGCCAATGGGAATTGGTAGGGTCATCTATTAGGGAAACGTGATGGGGACAAAAGATAGTGGAGGCCAGGGCCTTGTGGAATTTTCTGAGTTGGTGTGGGTCATGGCAGGACTGAGCCCCACTTAGGGGCAACGTGTGTCCAAGTTGCAGAACGGCCTCTGCAGCCATGGGCTGAAATCTGGTACATACCTGATGCCCCATCCTGATACACACATCCTCGGGAGCCTAGAGAAGAGTGTCCATGCATCCCCGAGGTCTCCTCACCCATTGTGCCGTCTGTAGGGCTGCTCAATCAAATCTGTAGGGTTTCTCGCTCCCTGGGGGCACATGGTGTGACTGTAGTCCCCTGCCACGTGACTCGCTTCGGCCAATGGAATCCAAGTGGATGTGACGTGTGTCTCTTCGAGACAGAAACGTGAGGAGCCTGGAGAGTGCTGCAGTGTATCTTCTGCCATGCTGGCTGGCAGTCTTCCAGATACCAGCTCCCCTGCCACTGTGGGTCCTGGAGGAAGGACAAAGACAAGAGCCCCAACTGACCCAAGATGGACATAGAGAAATATATCATGCTTCCGCATCATGGCCTTCAGACACAGATTTGGAGGGTTACTTGTTACACCGGCATCACCTGGCCCATCCTGACTGCTTATACCCCTCATTAGGCCTAGAGGGATCCTTGTGTGATCATCGGGGCAAAAAAGCACGGAACAATAATTACTTCATAACACACTTACAGTCTATTTTGTAAGGTTGGAATATTGCAGTTTGCCTTTTTTTTTTTTTTAATCATTTTTAGGGTCTGTATATGTCAGTAAATTTCAGTTAGCCTCTAGAGCCATTGGAGGGAGGTGCCCGTCTGAGAACTTAAGCAGATTCCTTCATCTGTGAGTGGGGCCTTGAGTCTTTGGAAAATACAGACAAACAAGATCTGCTGATTGTCAAGGTCATCTTGGGAAGGGCCATTGTGGGGAGTACAGAGCAGGCCCATTAATTCCAGGGGGGATTTACATCAGTTTTATCTGCCTCTTACCTAATGGGGCTGTTTGGTTGTGTTCTTTCCTGGAGAGATTAGTGATTGAAAGGAGGAGATTTAGAACAGAGAGATAAAAGTTTGCTTTTAATTCTTGTGACATGCAGCCTCCTAAGAAGGCTTCCTAAGGAAGCTCCATAGTAGATTCAGATTTAAGCCAGAGGACAGACTCTCCTAAGGCAGTATTAATGTCTAGGGGGTAACATTTCCATAATAAAGGGGCTTTAAAGGGTTTTAGGGAAGTTGGGTGGTGTTTATGTTGTCTCTAACCCTAAAACCCAACTGCTAGCTGAATTAAAAGTCCCTTATATAATTATCATGGAGGTTTTGAATATAGAATCTTCCTGCATTTGTTTCTTATATTTATTCACATCTAAAATAATAGTTTTCTCTCTCCCTCCACCTTCAGTTCCACAAATAGGAATTGTGCTGGAGGGACCTGGTCTTTCACAAACGTAAAACACAGCCTGTCTTCATAAGGTCATTGCAAATGCTATGGTGGGGGTATTAAAGCACTCCGATGGGGTTCGGCAAATAGTCCTTAGCTGTTACCTTTGAAAATGGGGAGAAGCCAGGGGTCTTGGTCGTACCAGTTGTGCATCCTTGATCCTATTACATAACCTTCTCAGCCTCACCTTCCTTTTCCGTAGAATGGGGACAAAAGTAGCAGCTTAGCACCTTGCTCATTAAGTGATGGGAGAAGTAGGTGAGCGAGTCCGGGCAGGACCCTTAGCCCAGCCTTGTCACTAAGGGAGTAAGTGTTCTTTCCTGGTAGCAGTTGTGTATGGATGGGGGCCGTCTTTGCCATGAAAAGACAAACCTTGTCTATCATGAAAAGAACTGTATTCCTCTCTTATGAAGCCCCTTGCATATAAATTCTCTCATTCCGTTCAAGGAGAGAAAAACACTGCTTTATTCGTTTGCCAGCAGCTTTCCTGAGAATCTATGGATGACCTTGTCTACAGATCTTTGGCATTTAAATTTTAGGTTTCTCCTCCTAATAGCAGGCCATCTTTCTAGAAGGAGAGCTATACTTCTCTTTTAGCACCATATTTATACCCAGACAGGGTGACCTTGTTATTTATCAGGTTATCTCAATGTAAATGTACTTTTCTGGGTTCTAGGTTTGTTTTTTGGTTTTTGTTTTGTTTTGTTTTGTTGTTGTTGTTTTTGTAGCAAAGTAAAAATAATGATGAAGGTGACCCTGATGATCAGGGTCCCATTACTAGGTTCTGTTGTTCTGCTGAACTCATTTGAGTAATCTCCCTTTTGCCTCTGTGTCCCTCTCTTTGGTATCAGGTCGAGCCTTGACTGCCTATTCTATAAGGCATCAGCCATTTGTCTCCTTCCTATTCTTCCAAATGAGTCTTTCAGGCTTCTCTTTTTTTTTTTTTTTTTTTAAGATGTTATTTATTTATTTGACAGAGAGAGACACAGCAAGAGAGGAAACACAAGCAGGGGGAGCGGGAGAGGGAGAAGAAGGCTTCCTGCGGAGCAGGGAGCCTCATGTGGGGCTCGATCCCAGGACCCTGAGATCATGACCTGAGCCGAAGGCAGACACTTAATGACTGAGCCACCCAGGCGCCTGGGCACTTTGGTTCTGTCCCATTAGACTCTTCTCTGCCCTCAGCCAAAGCTCTTCTAAAATACATTAGCCATCAAAACCACACAACTTAATCCCTATACCCCTAGATCTTTACCGCTGTATTAGTCTTGGCTCCCCTTGGGTATTCCATAAGAACTTCAAGGGTGAGGGCCATGAGATAAAATGTCATCAGTTAAACAGGGATGATAGCAAGGTTCCATCCATTCATTTGTTGATGCATTCTTCATTCAACCACCATTCACTATGCATTTTATCTGAGTTAGGCCCTGGGGGCTCACAGAGGAGTTGGGATCCTGCAGTTCAGTTAGGGACAAGGCATGTGAGCATGCAATTAGAGCATTCAGTGTGCTAGGTGCAATGATAAAGGTACCGAGAGTGTGGAAGAGATGGGAAAGGAGTAGTTATCTTTGCCAAGTGTGGGTGAGGGTGTGGGAGGATGGGGAGGTAGCAGTTTGGAGGAGGAAACTACCGTAGAGGAGGAACTGAAGGAGTGGCTTTGAAGTTGGTCCTCTCCAAGAATACAGACGTAACCCTCCAGGGAGCATCTGCCGCTGAAGCCACGACTGCAGCCAAAGCCAGATGAATAAGCCAAAGCCACCTCCACTGAGGCCATATTGCCCCCCACCCAACCCAGGGAAAACTCTTTGCACATGCTCTGACTTTGCTAGAAGGAGAAGCTTCCAAGATGCAGGAATACGGCCGTCTCTCAGTTCTACTGTTTGTGTCTCATGTGACAGCATCTATCAGTCGGTGGGATAGACTGGTGTCTTGTATGTAGCTTAAGTCCTAGAAAGGTCATTTTTAGCAGCGGCATTCCGGGACAGTGTTGCTCCTCAGAGGACATTTCACTCTGTCCAAGGCATTTTTGGTTGCTGCAATGGGGGTGTGGAGGTGCTATTGGCATCTCATGGGTCAAGGCCAGGGATGCTGCTCAGCATCCCTCAATGCACGGAGCAGCCCCTCCCACAAAGAATAATCCCGCCCTAAATGTCAGAGTGCTGAGGTGGAGAACTCTGACCCAGCAGGGTGGTGGAAAAGGTCAAATGAGGCAGTCTAAACTCTCCAGCACAAATACGCCCGTTGTTTCCATTCCAAAGGCATTTGAAGTTTTGCTGGTTTTAGCTATCAACTAGATGTTATGTACTGAACAGTTGATTTTAGTTCCTTCTATTTGTTTCCCCTTGACATTTGCATCCAGGCATCCTCTGTAACCCATTTTGATTATCTCAGTGACTCGGACGACTTCTTTATTCCAAATAATCTCTAATAAGAGTTTGTTTGAAGAGAAGGAAAAATAAAGTTTCTCCCCATGTTCTGTTTCTCTCTTGTGCATGCACCACTTTTTCAGCAGCAGAATCTTATTCTTAGAACAAATCCTCTGGAAACGGTGCTTTTCTCCCTTCATCCTCCCCCACCAATAATTCTGAGCTGTTATTTGGTTTGCTTTTCTTTTCCCCCCAGAGGAAGGAAGGAGGAATGAACGATGGCCAGGAATTCAATATTCCTGCTCCTCGTTGCCTCTGGAAACTCCGTTTCTGATGTCAGGGCTGCTCTCTGTCAGTGGCGTGCACATGAGCCCTTGCCAGCCCCTGACCCCCTGGTTCTCTCCCTCCGGCGGGTCCAGGTCTAACCACAGTCAGGCATACCACGGTTTATGGAGGCCAGGCAGCTTGTGATGATGTGCCAGCCACTCTTTAGCCAGGGTTACATCCTTGCATGTTTTTCGGTGCAGCTGGCTCTCTGGCTCTCCCCCAGTTCAGGGAAGAACAGCTTTCCCAGCTCTCCTGTGATGCTAGTTTATCCTGCAAGTGCGCAGTGAACTCACAGGGATCATTGTGATGCAGCCTGCTGCGCGGGTACCTTGCCTTATGGGAGACATTAGATCTGACTTCTGATAAATGTATGGAACAATCAGAGGCACATGACTGGCAATCATGCCACCCTCTCAGTGTGGATGAAACTGTTGTGGTTACGTCCTTCAGAGCCTGACAGAACCAGATTTGCATTCCGGATGGATGCTGAACTCTGTTGAATAGTGTCCCCTCCTCTGCTTCAATCTTCTGATTTAAGATTTTATTTATTTACTTGGGAGAGAGAGAGCAAGCGAGCAGGGGGAGGAGCAGAGGCAGAGGGCCAAGCAGGCTCCACGCTGACCACAGAGCCCGATGCGGGGCTTGATCCCAGGACCCTGAGATCGTGACCTGAGCCAAAGGCAGACACTTAACCTACTGAGACACCCAGGCGCCCACCCCTATCTCATTTAGAGGTGGTTTTAAGACTTATATGAGACAACATATATTAAGGACTTGCCACAAAGCCTACTTCACAGCAAGTGACCAATAAATACCTGGGCTTATTTTTGTCACTGTTATTTAGAATGAAAATGTATTTAAGATGCACAGTCAATATTCAATTACCCTCACTAATAAAGAGGAATAAAGATATGGATTGCAAAATAGAAAATAGATGGAAAGATTGCTTTACCTTTTAAAAAAGTGGTGAGATGAACACACACAGACATTTAGCTTCTGGGTGCCTCACTTTGTTCCTTTTTGGCCCACCCTGGCAGGGACTGGCCTTCCACTGGGGCAGTGAAAGAGATAGGATCCTTCACAATCTACAGGGAAAATAACACGCTTCTGGATAGTTAAGAGTTGAGTATTACTTTGAGTTACAGGATCCTGATTAAAAATCATCCTGTCATTCTAATTCACAGCCCCCCTCCCCCTGTTTGAGTGGAAGTTTAGAATACTGGCAGGGCAGCAAATATGTTTAAATGATTTTATTTACATGTCAGATTTAATTAAATCCATAATCAGAAGACAAGCCTAAAAGAATTTTTTGGGGGAGCTTTGGAATTCATTTTTCTTTCTACCCCCGCCCCTCAGCCCCCCACATTCAAGATGTTAACGGTAGACTAAAACCTTCCCAAACTCAGCAAATGGTATTAGGGACATTTGTCGAAGGAACACCAGCAGGGAGGTGAAATTGCCTGTTAACATTGTATCCTATAGCCAAGTATGGTGATCAGAAAATTTATACGTGGAGACCACAAAATAGTGTAGCTAAAGTTTGCTGGTTTCTATGAAGACGGGAATGTGTGTGTGTGTGCGCACTCCTTCTGTTCAGGTCTCCGTGATCATTCAGGTGTGCGTTGGTGTTCTGACGGGTAGGTTATTACGTTATTCGGACCGTAGTAAGCAGTGTAGCATGACAGCAGGAAGCATTGTGTCTCTAAACTCTACCTAAATTGCCTGTAATCGGTTCCTTCTACCTTGCATAACCTGATTTTATCACTTACAAATGGAAGAGCTGAAAAAGAATGCTTAAAATAAAATGATCAGATGAAATTTTAAATACAAGAATGACCAAAAAGACCCCCCATGAGACCACCACTGGCCCAGAGTCCCCCATTTTGGGGTCCGGCATTTGTACCGATTATGGCCTGACAGCTCTTGAGTTTCCAATGATAACAGCCATCTGACTTGATCGGAGTTCAATGGATTTTCACTAAAATAGAATCATCGCCTTGGTGATGGATAGAAAAAGTAAAGCAATACATCCTGATAAATGCTCTGCCTGCCTCCTTCCTCTCCTCAGCGGTGACCTTGTGCAATCCATAAGAGAGCGAGGCAGAGTCCTGGTCAGCGCCGCAGCGCATCAGGGCTTGGAAATTTAAGTAGCTTTGAAGCCCATCAATGGGGTGAAGGGGGAATGGCGAGAGAAAGCAGTGGATCATGCTTCGAAGGCTTGGAGGAAAATAGGGTATGTTGAAGGTCAACGTGCAGACGTGTCCCGAAGGAACAGCTCAAACCCTCATTCGTATTCACGGGAGGCTGTGGCCCTGTGAGGCAAGATCCGTACAAGAGTACAATAAAACAGGAATTTCCAGAGCATATAATTTCTTCTCAGCAGCGAAAGGTATCAGAGAACAGTGCAGAGTAAGTGCTAACCCCGAGCAAGCCTGTGCCTTGCCCCAGTCTATCCCACTCAATAACAAGGAGCAGGCTGTGCAGGGCATTGCTCAGCCTCTGTAAGACTATGTTTGTTTTCCCAGTTCCCCTTCCCAGTTAGCTCTGCCAGTTGGGCATATTTTGAATGCTACAGATCATCTGGAGCGACACCGGCACCCTAAGCTCCAAAGAACCCCAACTAAAGCAGGATGTCCGGGAAGCCCCTGTTGACCAGGGAAATCCCCAAGCCCAAGGCGCTTAATGGGAAAAGCAGCTGCTGGGTGGTTGAAGGGTGAAGAAGTTCAACGTTGGCAGGAGCCCATTAGTGTTGGTTACAACTTGCTAAAAGAAAATATTAAAATAAAAATTAGATCATAAATTTGGAGCCACAGTTACCAAGCCTAAAGTGAAAATTGCCAAACAAGTCAAGAGACTCATTAGCATTTTATGTAAATCAGTTATTACTGTTCTCCACTTCCTTAATTATCCATGTTATTTCAATACAACCCTTTCTTTGATGTCCCAATTCTATATTTAAATAGTGCAAGATTTCTATCGTATCCTCCCGCAGAGGCTTGTGCCATGCAAAAAACATGCCAAGAGCAGCTATTTTAAAGACTACAGGGAAATGTTTAATTGGTTCATCCCATTTGAGTTATGAGGGCGTATTACTGAGCACATAAAATCAGAAACATGGAAAGTACTAGCTTGGAGAGGTTTACTAAAACCTGCGAGAGACCACTTCAAATTTTGCCCCCAAGACTTTCTCGATTCTCAGTGGGAGCCGATTCAAAGGGAAATTTTGCAAACGTCATTGAATTTTGCTAAACGATTGATTTATAATTGAAATATTTGGAAATAAAATCCAACAGTCCTCTTTCTTTTGGCACAGAGAGTTATTCTTTGGCTGGATAAAGAGAGCATCAGGGTAGAGAAAGGGGGGAGGCACGGGGTGGGTGTGTACGGGGAGGAAGCACCTGCAAGGGACGGCTTTCAGCTGGCTCGTCTTTTCTGAGAGAGGAGCCGTTACAAACATAAGGAACGAGTTGGCAGATGTCTTCTCAAGTTGTCTAGAATTGAAGACAATCTCACAAGTTACAGACACGATACGGCCTTTCTCTAATGAATGAACTTTTGAAATAACAACTCGGTCACGGGGCACTTCATGGTAACTCATCATTTCCTTAGGAAATCCTCATGGTCACCTGCCTTTATCGTCTTGCCTCCTGCCCCATAACCTACCTTGTTTTTCAAATACTTAATTAAAAAAATAATAAAGGGTGAGTTTGGGGGCTTGAACTGTAACTGGAAAATAGAGGTAAATGAATGGAAACTCACTCCATATATTTTTGAACAATCACTGCATTTGACTTTCTTTTTCCCCCTTTTTTGTTTGGAAGAAAGCAGATCTTTGGTAAAGCCGGTGAGAAAGTTAGCATAAGATTTGGTGACAGATGGACCCAGGTTCAAGACCGAGCTGTGTGGCCTCATTCATGTCATCTGTCCTTGGCCTCCCCTCAGTGAAACGTGGCTAGCAGCACTTACCTTGGAGAGTTGTCATAAAGATGAGCATTGATACATGTAAAGTGTTTAGTTTTTAGTAGGCGCCCAGTAAGTGATGAGCTTGAGCCTCCACTCAAGGCCAGGCACCGTGCCAAGTGTTTAGAGAGATGATCACACCGAATCCTCAAAACACTCATCAAAATAAGTGTGATTACTACTCTGCATATTTAACAGATGAGGAAAGCAGGGTTTCTGGAGGCAAGTGACTTGCCCAGGATCACACAGAGTCAAGCGTAGTAGCTGGGGTTTTAATCCAAAAGTTCTCTAGGCTGGGGTTGTTCTTTTGACAGAAACCACACAGTGCACTAAGCTTACTATTAGAAGGGGGAAATCTAGCCATTCTATATCCATTCCCTACCTCCTTAAATAAGTAATAATTACAGAAAACTCACCTCGACACACTAAAATACTTTGTTTAATCTGACTTACTGGTTATTTATTTAACACATACTTTTATGGGCTTGCCATGTTCCAGGCACTATTGTATGCACTTACAATTAGTAATCTATTTAACCATCTAACAAATATTTATTTTGAGAACAAGCACAGGGGTTTGTGGAGAGGTCCAAGATGTTGGGAGACAGAACCCTCCCTAGTGCTCACAGTCTTGTAAGTTCCCAGACACTATCCCATGAATGACTTTTTTAGAAAAAATTAGATTTTTTAAAAACATGATTTTCCTGATGCTACATATGGCATACTCATTGTAAACAATTTGGAAAATATAGAAAGTTGTAAAGAAGAAAAAAAATGGGCGTAATAGTCCCGCCACATATTGTTAACATCAATCCAGGATTTTAATGGAAAGAGAAAACCCGTGATCTAGTACGAGGGGTATTTTCCAGCGTCTTCACTTTGCTTGTTTTAAGAGTCTGAGAGTAATTCAGAAGTTGCTACTCCACACGTAAATCGCGGGAGGTGACTGGGTGGAGAACCCTGAGCCCTGTGTCTTCCTTCTATAGCTTTTGCTGTCTTATTTCTACGTGGATAGAAAACTAGCATCAGACACGTCGTCGAGCGGGACGTTTCCTAGACACTGAAACAAAACCTAGGAAATGAATATGCCGCCACCCCCAAAAGAAGTCGCTCTCAGTCCTTTCCCCCCCTTGTCACTCTCCCGGTTTTTATCTTGTCATTTAGGCCTTGGTTGCACGAACTGTCACCAGCCTTCAGGATTTACTGTTTTCTTTACCTGGGGACTTCCTGTTGCGGAAGTGGGATCGCTTCTCCGAAAAGCTTCTGTCTCCCCAGTGACTAGTGGGGTTTCATCACCAGGAAAGCACATTGTCCCGACTCTAAAAGTCTACAGTCTAAAATCATCATCATGTATTTTCATCAGAATGAAATATCGGGCGCTCTGCTCAGTGCAAGGTTTTATTAATGATGTGCTGTCAGGGGCTGGATGTTCTGCATATTTGCATATTAAACAGCTGAGTGAAGAAACATTCCTTTTATTGCTGCAGGGAATAAATCAGTTTAAAGCAAGTTCTCATCATTTATACTCCTTTCAGCTAAGTCTTCTTTTATTGAAATAAATTGTTGAAGTGCTTTGCTCATTCTTTGAATACTGATGAAATTTACCTTGATAGGACCTCAGGAAAAATAATATTTTCTTAAAGGTGCAGTATTGTTCCATTTCTGAGTATTACTTTAATACGTTATTGATAAGATAATTTAGAAATATCAAGTGAAAGGTGAAGAAAAACAGTTTTGAATAAAGACAGTGTTTCCTCTGGATGATTTTGCCAAATGCATTTTTATTGGTGGAGTATAAGCAGATTTAAAAAAAAAAAAGCAACTGAAAGTACTTTTATTGTTTTAATGAACGATCAGCTGTTTTTGCATTCAGATCCCGGTGGGCAGCATATTCCATCCACACACAAGGACACAGTGTTTCCCAGATCCCAAAGTCCACTGTCCCTGGGGCAGAACACACAGGGGGTCCCCAGAAGTCAGGCTGTTTTCAAATATGAGTGATACTCAGCCTCAGGGTCAAGGGCAGTGGCTGTGTGTCAGGCTCCCTGCAAATGTTTTGGGTTCCTCTGTCTACTAATTGCCTCTCTATGCCAGAGATTGGAAACCTCTGTTCAGACCAAATATGTCCTGAAAAATAGATATTAAACAATTTTTGGCCCACATGATGTTTTTTTAATTGCCTAGCAGCATTTTAAAATTGGAAAATTTCCTGTAAAAATCCAGCTTTTGAACACCTCTCGAAAAGGCAGAAGATCAAATAGTCTTGAGCTGGTTTCATCACCTGAGCCGAGCAGCCCTTGTTTGCGTCAGGTGGAGCAGCTCTTCTGGGGTCGCTGCAGTCCCCACTACTCCCTATTGTACACCATGTGGCCTTAGCTCTTTTTGATTCCAGCCTGGGGTCTGCAGACATTTTTTTCCATCCCTGGTCTAGACCTTTGCTGTTGGCGGTGACCTCAGTTATATAAAGTGCTTGGGCAGTGCCTGGAACATAGTAAGTATCCAGTAAGTTAAACCAGCATTGGCTGGTAGTGCATGGATGAAATAATGGGAACTGAGGTTAGCCAGTGAGATAAACATTTTGTGTCCTTTATGATATCCTTCTGAGAACCAAGCATTTCTTTGGCTTACAATTTCCTGGTTTTCCAAATTAATTTTCTATCGAAAAAGTAGCCCTCTCAACTCCTTCAAATCATTGCTCAAATATCTCCTTCTCTGGGACACAGTCCCTAACCACCCTATTTGAAATTGCAGATTTTCTTCCTGAAGTTTGCTCTCCCTGAATCTTCCCTGCTTTACTTTTCTCCTTAGCATATATGGAGGGGCACCGTTTCTCTATTTTACCTGTTGGTTTGGTAATCGTCCCAACCCCCTCCCCCGCTGGAAGATGAATATTGTGAAGGCTAAGGGTTTTGTCCTGGCCCCTGCTATGTTCTGAGTACCAATACCCATGCCTGACACTCAGTGGGTACAGTAGGTGCTTAATAAAATATTAAGTAAATGAGTAAATGAAAGAATGGATGGATGGATGGATTTGCTTACTATAGATTGACCTTGATCTTCACAGAAATTCAGTTCAACCAGTATTCATGTGAGTTCCTATTGTGTACAGGGCCCTGTGCTGGTTGCAACCTGGAGGGAACAAATGGGCAAGGCAGAGGTCGGTTGCTCAGGAAGTCAAGTCCGTACCCACAGTCCATGCCAAAAATGTGATAATTGTAAAAGAACTAAAATGTGCATCCTTGAACTAGTGTAGGCAGAGATAGGGATCTATAAAATAGGAAAACAGGAAAACACATGTCGACTTGGAGGGCAGAAGCATTTTGGTGAATAAGACTGAATCCAAAATTAGCCTAAAAGAGGGTTAGGATTTTGAGGGCTGGAAAGAAGGGAACTCACCCTTTCAGACCCTGTTGTAGGCCAGGCACAGGGTCAAGTGCTCAGGGCAGCCCCATCGGAGTCATTGCTCTTCCCTGGGGATTACTGAGGCTCAGAGAGGGTGAGCCACCTCCCCAGGGTGGCACCACACATGTTCACAGCGGGCAAGGTCATGTACCACGCCACCTCCCATGGTGGGGAGATGGAAGAGTAGGGGTGGAGGCAAGTGCAGAGTGGGTTTCTAGAACCTCAAGACTGCCATTTGATGAAGTTGCTGGGTGGAGGCACCACATCTCGAACACAGTGATGGATTTGGGGAGGATTATATGCCCCACCAACCTGCCTTGTCTGAACAGACAGAGGTTGCTCAAAGGTACCTGAGATCCTAGAACTCATTTCTCATCATGGCAGTGGTGAGGTGGGAGGTATAGGGGCAGGGGGAGACCTTCAAAGAAAAGAATATACATTAAAGAATGAATATAATATTGGCAGAAGCTTTCTCCTCCTTCTCCTCCTCCTCCTCCTCCTCCTCCTCCTCCTCCTCCTCCTCCTCCTCCTCCTCCTCCTCCTCCTCTTCTTCTTCTTCTTCTTCTTCTTCTTCTTCTTCTTCTTCTTCCTTCTTTCTTCTTTCTTCTTTCTTCTTTCTTCTTTCTTCTTTCTTCTTTCTTCTTCTTTCTTCTTCTTCTTCTTTCTTCTTCTTCATCTTCATCTTCATCTTCATCTTGAAAGGAACAGTAAAAAAGCTCCTATTTCTGTTTCTCTGCCAGGAGTAGTATTGTTTCCATATAAATCATTTGTGACAGAAGCTCCTTATTTTTAGGTGGAAAATGCACATTTAATAACAGGAAAATAATGTCCAATCATTCTCTCATTGATAGCTGCCAAGATCATGCCCGCACTGGTTGTTGCCTGGAGAAGGAGATGCTCGGCCTTCTCTAGGGGCCATCAGGTCACTGCTGCTGGCTGTGCTGGGCAGAGCTCTGAGCAGTGGCTCTCCCAGTCCCACCTAACCAGTGGTGTCTGGGAGCCTTTCTGCCTTGTAAATCTGGAGTCAGAGTACCAGGATTAAGACCCCAGCACTATCACTAACTGGCTTTGTGACCTGGGGTTCATTATTTTGCCACTATAAGTCGCAGTTTTCTCATCTGTAAAATGGGTATAATGTTAGCCCCTGCCCTTGTAAGCTGGGAGGGAGGTTTATTTTTTTATTTTTTATTTTGTTTTATTTTATTTATTTTTTTGGGAGGGAAGTTTAAATAAGAGGCATGTATAACGGGACTAGCTAATACATAAGGTAGCCATTGGGCACATGAGGCTATTTAAATTCATTTAAAATGTAAATAAAATTAAAAATCCAGTCCCTCCTGTCCTACATTTCAACTGCTTAACAGCCAAATGTGGCTGGTGGCAACTACAGTGGGTACCACAGATGTAGAATATTTCCATCACGGCACAAAAGTTTTGTTCGTGCTAGTCTGGAACACTTAGCTCAGTGTTTGGCATACCGGGTGCTGTATTGGTTCTTAATTTTATTCTCTTTCATGTGTACGGAGGGAAAATAGGAGGCATCCTACATGCTTGAATCACAGCCTTTATAATCATCACTTGAATAAATTGGGATTGGTAGCACCTAAGGGCTCCCCCATCCTTCCAAAAAAGGAAGTGGAGTTTGGTCATACAGGATTTTGCCATTAAGACTGAGAGTCTCTGGGGAAGACTGGGGTTTGAGGGCTCCCAGTCCTGATTTCAGAGGAATCCCATATTATAGGCGTTACCGTGATTAGCCCCAGCCTGGCTTCTCGTTAATTACCTGGCATGGATAGGACCATTTCCAAAACTCAGCACAAACATTTGCTTGTTGACTCTGCCACGTACTGGTTATTTGGCCTTGGAAAGTTACTCTCTAAGACAGTGTTTCTTCTCTTAAACTTTGGTTGGCACGAGAATGCCCTGGAGGGCTTGTTAAAACACAGTACCTGAGTCCCACCCCCAGAGCCTCCAATTCTCTAGGCCTCATCTGGGGCCGAGAATTCCCCATTTCTAGCAAGCTCTCAGGCAATGGTGGTGCTCCCAGCCCTCAGACCACACTTGGCGCAGCACTCCCCTTTTTTTTTGGAGCCTCAGTTTCTCTTCGAGTCTGTAAGTATTGTGAGGATTGAGAAAATGATTGTATGTGAAGTCTGCAGCCATTGACACTGTGGAGACTCAGCAAATGGGATCTGCTATTACTATTATTTTATTTTTACTAATTATTATTTTTAGACCGACAAATCAGGTTCTGCTAGAATTGCTTGATATTTAAAATTGGACCTAGTGTACTATGCTACTGTTCTATGATGAACTATCTTGGGTATAAACTATTAAAGAACTTTTCTACTCAAATTCCTTCTGGACCAGTGAGGATGGATGCGTCTCTGTATGCGCAGTCACTGTCACTCCCTAACCAGGTACTTGTCCCTTCCAGGGTTGTTGAGCACTCATGTCCTCATGCCATTCCTCCTTCTAAAGTTTGGGAGGAAGGATAACACCTCAGTGCACTTGCCCACCTCTGACAGTGGGCTTGGTACCTGTGCATAATGCATCGTGGGTGTTCCAGAAACACTTGCCTTTGAGACTGAACATCAGCTCTGAGGGCTAGACAGATCGTCCCTGAGTGGAGGATGCTATGAGGATGACATTTCTGTTTGGGGATTGGACATATTAATAAATGAATCTCTAGGCTGTTCTGATAGGCAACCTTTGGTAGGGAAGAAGGCTAAGACATTCAACACCTAGGATTCAAGTCCAGATTCCATGGTCCTCTGTTCCATCCCTGACATTTTTCCAAATTCTCTTTCGAGTTTCCAAAGTGGTAGGTCAGATGAGATGCCGAGTGTAACTTGTTCTTGTTTTCAATACCTTTGATAAGCCACGGTCTTCAGAGATGTTCGTGAGTTTTGATATTAAATACCCTAGTGGTAGTGGTTTGAGTCTCAAGAGCTCATCATGACGTACAACTCAGATTCTCTGAGTGTCTTAATTAGGCTTCTTCTGTCACAAGGAACAGAGTCCTACTCATGTCACATATTCTAAAAAAAGGTTTATTTTAAGAGATGTTGGCAGGTGAGGCAGTAAGGACGCTTGACGTACCTTCCCCCATGGTTCCCTCTGCGTATTTGCCGTGTTCTATTTTTCTGACTGGCTCCTTCTGCCACTGCTAGACCTAACCCCCCTCGCTTGCTTGAGGTTTTACCCCCTCCCCCGACTCTTCTTTTTGCTCAAGACAGGGCAGCTCGGCTGTACCTCATGGCATCTCTTCATGAGTCATCCCTGCTGCAAAAGGCTCAGGGTGTGTTTCCCAGTCTCCTAGTGCAAGAATCCAAGGCTAGGAGACCTCCCTGGCATCAGTAAATTGCAATCCAAACATTGGGGTTGACTGCCCGTGCCTCAGGTCTAAGCGGACCCGTAGTCTGTTCAGCTGTACCCAGAGTGGGGAAGGGATCATGTCAGCGGATACAGAGCATGCCCACCTGGGTAGGAGGCCCGTGGACCACAGGCATTTCCCTTAAAAGGGCACGTGAATGGGTGGGCATGCCTGGCCTCTCCAGTGTCCTCAGGTTTTGCGGTTTGGAGCCAAGTGAATCGGAATGGCAGCTGTGGCATGTTGAGTCAGACCGGGTCCAGAGTTCCTCCACATCCCAGCCACTTGCAGTTGTGCAGTTGTCTCCCATTTATTATGGGATCCTCAGGCGGTGCACGCATGCGTACTGGCTCAGCCTCCTGCTCACACCTGCGGTGTCCCTAGGGGTGGGGACACCGTGTGGAGCCTCACAGAGCCTTCCTCCCTCCCTGCCAAAGACCGAGAAGGGCCCTGTCCAAGCAGTTGACTTTAGGGTGGCGGGGGGGCATCAGTCATCTTTCTCTAGGTCAGTCTCCATTTCAGCGGGTTTGAGCTCTAATTAGAATGGGCCACGTTACTTTGAGCTCTAGAGATGCCATACTTATCACCTAACTGAGCTGCTCTTTATTTGCATCTGTGTTTTCGCCAGGCAGCCACATCTTCAAAAAAGAGGGAGCCAGGAAGTAAAGCTGGTGATATTCTCCTCGTACAGTTGGAGCGTGGAAAAGCTCACTAGTGTGTACTAGACACCTGGGAACAACACACACGCATTAGTGTCTTACACCAGAATCTGTGGAAAGTGCTTCACAGGCTTCATCTGGGAATGTATGACTTGTATTCTGGGCTGTCCTGTGCCCCCAGTTTCGGGGGATTTTTTTCTCGGTGACCTCCCCTGTACACCTGGTCTACCCCCTGAGATAGTGCCATTCCACCTGCTAGAGATTCCACTCCTCGCTGCAGCAAGATGACTAGTCAGTTTCCATCCAGATTTTTATGACCCTGGGAGGGACGGGAGAGATCTATGAGGTCATCTTGTCCATCCTCAGCCAGGGTAGGATTGTTCCCTAATGGTGCAGTGAAGTGTTCGGTCGAGTGTCCTTTCAAATGACTCAAGCAGTGAGGCCCCGGGACCTCCCCTGGGAAGCTGTCCTGCAGCCTAATAACTCTCTCACTCAGAGGATTTTTCTCTGTGTATGTGGCTAATATTCAGAGTCTGACACAATAAGGCTATAAAGAGCTAAGTCTGTTTAGGGTAGCTCTTCACCTAGGAATGATCTGATAATAGTCACTTTTGTTATAAATCTCCATCTAGCATGGGGGTTAAGTGGAAGTTACAATGAGACCTAGGGACGATTTATTCCAAAATGTAAGAATAGCCCCCAAAATGAGAATTAATGCTGAAGAGCTACCCCATCCACCAATAGTAACTGTTGTGTGTATTTTACAATATTTCACATAGCGATACGGTTTTTGCGTATGTGGTGCTACATGCAAAAACAGGGGATCTGGTGCTATTGACTGCTTAGGCCCATATCTGTAGCTTCCCTCTTTCAAACTGTTTTCACAGCTGCCCTTCATTCTGTTTGCCAGGAGACGAGATCTTGGCCCCATGTCTTTCACCCATGGTGGTGGGTGAGGGGTCCCATTTGTAATCTTGGTCACTGTTGAGAGCCTGGTGGGAGGTTAATTACTGCTGAGGAAGAGATCTCAGGGTGGCATTGAGGACAAAGGAGAGAACAAAAGAAAGGGGGGGGGAGCCAGAACGCAGGAGGAGGAGGGAGGAGAGGAGAAATAGAAATTGGGAATTAGAAATCGAGATATAAATAAAGCAAAAGAAGGGAAGGAAAGATGGGGGCAATGGATAAAGGGAAGGAGGCAAGGAAAGGAAAAGAAAGTGAAAGTCAATGTGCGATCTACAGCCTGGGAGAAGACATCCACGCTCTGAGCATCAGGCATTCCTTTGCCAGTTCGCCTTCTGGGCCCTTCCTTTGCCGTGGAGCCCAGTTCCCACAAAGCATGGTTTCCAGACGGGCAGCATCAGCACCTCCTGGAAATTTGTTAGCAATGCAGCAATTCTCTGGCCCCACCCCAGACACCCGGAATCAGAAAAGCTGGAGAGGGGACCTGGCCATCTAGGTTTTCACTAGCCTTCCGGTGGATCTTGACGCATTGGCCCAAGTTTGAGCACCACTGCTTTGGGCCTTCTTTCCAGGAATCAGGCTGTTTCTAAGAAGCGGCCTGACAGTTGGAAGGCAGTTCCATTTATAGGGGACTCTGCTGCACCCCTGTTCTGGGCCTTCTCCAGCTCTCCAGCCGGCAGTAGTTGACCCTTCAGAAACCGTTATCTCTGGCCAGAGACAGACTTCTGTTTTTTGAAATCCACCCAAGAAGGCAAAGTCCTTCTTGCCTGGACCATGCACAATGCCACGTGTTTAACATACAGATTCCAGATCTGAGCAGCCATGGCCTGGGCCACGCACATTCTACAGAGCATCAGGATATGCATCTAAGTTCTTATGCTTCCCCAGTTGACACATCATGGCCAACAAGAGAGTAAGGACCATTAAAGAGTTTCTTTGCATCTCTGTTTTATCATTTAAAACACGTTTTTCCAAGGAGAGTATTGGTGGCATGCAAGGTTGTACATGGAGTAACCACCCAAATTGGCACTGTTTTGTTTCCATCCATTTACGTGGTTCCTTTGCCTTCCCTCACGAGATAATAGCAAACCCAAGCCGCCTGAGGTAGCTATTGGAAATATGAACCTAATATGTCCTTGGCGTTCTGATGACATAATTATAATTAAAAATCAAAGTCCTCATACCAAATTGCATTTTTTTTTTTTTAGGTTGAAGGGTTATATTTATCAAAAGAGGAGAATTGAAGATGTTAAAGTCCTCCTTCGTTTTCAACATGGGCTACAGTTGTTTAAGGATTTGTTCTATTGCATGCTGATAAGTATTTATCATGGTTAAGTGAACAATCATTTGGAGACAGATACCGTTTTATGATGCGGCTTCTCAGGGCGTCCTAATTGTGACTCTGCCTTGCCATTTTATGTTTTATTGGAATATGCAGGCATATACTTTACGAGGTTGGGTAATGAAGAGAGAGAGACCCCAATAAACATATTTGCTAAGAGTAATGGTTATCTATAGCTCAGCAAGCCTTGGTTAGCAAAGCCTCTATTACACAATACAAGGCAAGCAGTTCATAGCTCAATTAGACCTAACTTGCTTCATTTTTAGGCATTACGTTATTCTAAATTAACACTATATTTCATATTCTCCAGGTCTGACTGTTAACCGGATTTTGGAAACTTCAGGGTTTATTATTTAGTAATCCCTGAAGTTCTCAAGCAGGCATTTCTAAGTTCATATATTAGAACAGATTAAGAATTCCCTGGAAAGGAATGTTAACTAGCCAGTCCCTTTCTTTTGCTAATTGTGCTAGCAGGAGTGGAAAAGAAACTGTGAATGAGTTCAGATCTGGTATGACTCAGGTGAACTTGTTACCTGGCCTGCTGCTGATTGTTGCTTAGGGGTTATTTAAATTAGAAGAGACAAGTTTTGAAATCTCACTAGCATGCCACAGAGCCAAAATCCAAGCACACAGACCAGGATTTTTTTTTTTTTTTTCCATGCTTTAAGATTTTTGCAGTGAGAATGCATTTAAATGTAAACTGGAGGGGAGGGGGGAAGTGACCAGACATGCAAATGTTTTGAAAATGGTGATTAGTTTACCCCCTAGAAAACATCTCTGTTTCTTCTTGTTGTTTTATCTTCATTCTCAGTTGATCATCAGAAGTAGGAAATTTATCTGAAAGCCTTAATTCACAAAGATCATTCATGATGAGTCAATGTATCCGTTGCTATTTTCCTTACTTTTTTTTAAAGAAAGAATCTGACAACTGATTTTTCCATGCACCCATTTCACTTCCTTCTGTTTTTCCTCTGTTGCATTCAATCATTGTGTTTAGAGAGTCAAAGACTCTGCCTTCATCACATAAACTTTAAACCCTGGCACCTACTTCTGTCCTCCATGAGGAGTGCTGCCTTCCCTTCCCTGTTCAGTCCAAATCCTGTTTCCTTCTGGCCCACTGTACCCCAAGCAGGGGCAGTTCTGCCCCCCTCCCCTCCCAGGGACATTTGGCAATATCTGGAGGCATTTTAGTTGCCAGGTTTTGGGGAAGTGCTGGGAGAGGGCGAGTGCTACAGGCATCTAGTGGGTCAAGGCTAGGGATGCAGCTGCTAAGCACCCTACAACGGGCAGGAGAGCCCCCCAACAGTTATCCAGCTCTAAAATCTCAATAATGCCCCGCTTGAGAAACCCTCTTCTAGCCATGCCTGACCACTGGAAGGTCACCAACCTGTGCTTTGCACTGCTCTCCTGTCTCCTTGCCTTGAATTTCCCTTTGCTCATTCTTGCTCATGCTGCCAGATACACCCAAACACTTAAGCATGTCTGTTTAAGGTAACTTTGCTGAGTCCCATAGTGTCCCATGGCAGTTTCTACCCTCCCTTCTGTCCTGGACAAAGACTTTCCTTGACCAAACTGTAGTTGGCTTCTCTGGGCACACTTCTCAAGTAGGCCTGGACCTTGGTCCCATCCTTGCTAGGTCTGCAAAGCCCAGTCTTAGCAAGAATCCTGCTAAGTTAGGTTAGAGAGAACCCCTCCAATCTTGGTATCCAATCACCTAGGCCTGCCTTTAGTAAAAGTGCACTCTCTCTCCCCTATTGCTATGGTCTTGGCTCTTATGGAAATAGTCCTGAATAAAAATCTCCCTTACCATTTTAACAGATGTCACAATAATTATTTTTTTTAAAAACACCACACCCACTCTACTGCGAACTCTTGGAGGGTCAGGAGCATGTGTTGTCTAGGGTCAGATGCATAATACACACGGTGGTCATGTAAGAAATGTTTGTTGAATGAAGATCTGAAAGCATCAGTTGGAAATAGGACACATACATCCATGTGTTCATAGTTCCAAATTCAAAAAGATACCCCTGACCCAGTTCTTTGTCTTCTCCCCTCCATCTGGACATTTTCCAGCCACAGCCTGGTTGCATGTATGAATAAACTTCTACCGTTAAGTCCCTGAATTATTTAAGCACTGCCCGTGATTCGGTATAAACCATTCAGAACATATTGCATATGCGCACACTTCAAGAGCATCCATCAGCCTACCCGGGATGGCTTGATGTTGTGTCTTAACACCACATCAATACTTGGGTATTTTCAAATATCACAGGTGGCCGAAGCCTTTGTGTTCAGGCTTCTGCAGGCATCATCTGTTTGTAAAACCAGGCCCCAATCTATATGTCCAACGCCATTCTTAGACCCCCTTTGATAATCCTCACTGAGCAGACACACTCAATACATCTTCACTAATGGGTTTTGACTTCATAAAATGTATTAATGACTTCTTTTTGAAAGTAAGAGTGCTTTGAATACAAGTCTTTATTGCTTTAGAAGTTCATAAAAGCAAAAGCATAGCATTTCCCTGGGTGTTTGTACAATAGGGGAATAGACATGTGCCCAGGGCCCGTGCTTCTATTGTATGGGATTCCAGATTTCAGACTGCCTGCTAGAATCAGGCCCCTCTCGATTCTCAGTCCTGTCCATCTGATTTTGATGGACTCCTTCCTTGCAAATGGCTTACAATTTTTAATTTGTAAATAGCTCTATCACGTGACGACTGAGAGAAAACCTGCAATCTGTGTACTGGGTTATGAAGAGCATCCTCTTACTCTTATACCTACTCTGCAGGAGAGAGTTGTCATTTGCTTCTGGTTTTTAGATAAGGAAACCCGTGTGCTAAGTAGAGGGTGTGGTTGAACTTGAGCCACTGGACTTAACTCCAGAGGCTTTCAATGGTCCACTTCTCCACCTTGCTCTCAATCATAATGGTTGGTGGAAGAGAAGCAACTGCTTTTACCTTCCAAGAATTTTTGAACTTGATTCTCTTGAAGACATGGAGAAACCATGCCTTCCTTGGCTGCAGTACTCACCAGAAGTGTACATTCCCTTTATGGAGGTTTGGTTTCATCAATTCTCTGATTTACAAGGAAGTACGATGAAGCAATACACACTGAAAAGTGGCTCCCATCTGGCTGACATCTGGTCATTAAGAATTCCTGCCTTTGGGTTCTAAGACATCTAACGAATTCTTACAGGTAACACCTGTAGCTTTATGGCCATACCTCTCCAACAATAAGGGCCATATTCCTGAATCCCTCACCCCTGTGTTTATTAAACTTTCCATTGAGGAAATAATGGGTCGAGGGACTAAGGCCACTAGTGGAGCCTCATAAATATGTTATTTGTGATCCCTGTGAATCAAGAAGACCATCTTAATTTCGTGCCTCTTAAACTAGGGTATGAGTATCCCTCGTTTTCCCTGGTGGAGTGCCAATGGCAAAGTTTATTAGAAGTCACAGGAAATCAAAGCACATTTTCTTAAAGAGTCAACCTCTTTGGTGACTAAACCATATTGTTTAGAGCAAAACAGACATGAATATTATCTATTAGAATGCCTCTTTTGTGTGATTTTTTAATGATAGGACATGAGTCTTTAAACACACTTCTACCCCTGGGGATCTTCTTTTCTATAAGAGATATGCCCATGGAAGGATTTGAAAGCCCAGCCATATGGACATCATATTATTCATTTTTATTTGCCATCCAAAACTCACCAGAAACCTTTTAGATCTCTGTACTCTGAAGCTTCAGCAAGATGCTTGCAAATGTATATTGCTTTGTTGCAGATAATGTGCACGTTGAAAAGCAATTATTTGCCCCCCCTCTTGGGTCCTCAACTCAGACGTTGACTGCCTTCCTGGTTTTGTGGCTGGGCATTGTTGACCCCCACCTTCAGATTTTTACCATGGTTCTAGAGACACCACTCCCCCCCGCCACACACACACCATATATACGCACCCTTCCCTACACCACAGGGGTATACCTCTATATTCCTGTTTTTTTCCCCTCTGTTTCCTTTATCATTTCCAAGTTCAGATGATGTTGCCACCCTGGGAACATCTGGCAGTGTCTAGAGACATTTTTGGTTGTCACTCCAGGGTAGGGGTCGGCTACCAGCATCTAGTGGGGGAGGGGGCAGGAATGCTACTGAATGTCCTGTGATGCTCAGCTCAAATCCCACACCAAAGAATTAGCCAGCCCCAAATGCCAGTAGTGTCCAGGTTGAGAGACGCTGATCTGGGAGAAGATAGGATTTCCTTCTTCTCTTCACTGCTGCAAATTATTAGTCAAGCTGTGAAAACCCTCTCTCTTTTTAGTCTAAAATTGTGGTTTAAGGTAAGCAAAGTTAAGTCATGTGATATTAGAACCAGTCAGTGGAGCGCAGTTATCTGAGAAATTTGCTCTTCCTAGCCGGCAGGTAGGCAACCGTACATAAAAACATCAGGATTTAAAGACAGTTTAGAAATGGGAAGGTTACGGGTTAGGGCTGGGGTCAAGGGGATCTCCTAGGGGACCTGTGGTGAGAGTGATCCCGTGTTCACGCTGCAGCCTTAGTCTCAAGTGCTTCCGCACTCAGGGTCCAGCAAGAGCGGCGTTTTTAGGGGGTCTTTCTTCTCTCTTCGCAAACAATACCCTCCACTTTGTCAAGGGCGCAGCAGTCTTCGCCAAGAAATGGTAGACAAAACGTCAGTCTCACTTTCTGTAGCTTTGCTCCTGTCTCCATTTGAAATTCAGTGCAAATCCATAAATTCCACTTTGCTTCTGGTAGCAGCCTGCATGGTGTGTATATTGAGCATTAGAAAAAACAGTAAATCCAGCCCATTTATTCACATTAGCCAGCAGAGGCATCCTGCATGCCCATGTAAGTACTGGAAATTACTGACATGGCCTTCTAGACCATGAAAAGATGGAAGCATATGGCAGAATTCATATGTGAACAGATTGCTTTTTCTCATAAGAGCGCTTTATTAGAATATCAACTATTATAGCTTTTACTGAAGGTACTCTTCCTGCTCTTGATTTAAGCCCCAAGTCACCCAGCACACTTTTTTTTTCTCACTTCATTCTGCTATGTATCTCACACCTACTCCTTGCTGTTTCTAAATGGCCTACTTAAACCTTGAGGTGGGTCCTTCAGTTTCCCATAAATTAATAACACATCTATGAATATTTTCCAGCCAATTTTAGAAGCCCCAGTCTATTCCAATACCAGGGCTGTAAAAACAGGGGATAGATAAAGCAAGCTTCTTTCAGATGCTCTTCCAATATGAAGCAAAATATTATTAATCTAGACTGCCAGCTACGTTCATTTACCATGTTGCTGCTCATGGGATTACAGGCACAAAAGTTTCATAAATTTCAAATGAAATATGAACATTTGTTGTCAAAATACTGTTAAGGTATGAAAGCCCTGCTCGTACTACTTCCTCTTATTATTATTATTTTTAGAGTATTTATATTCACAGGCATTCACATGTTCTGAGTTCTAGGGAGCAAAACTCCCCCTCCCTTCTCCCCCCGCCTTTCCTTTTTAATTCTCCCTGGTGTCCCTCCCTTGTTTTACAAGCAGGAAACAGGAAATCAGACAGTGAGTGAGTGATTTTCTCAATGAGTGAGTCCATCTTGCCATAGCTGCTGTGTCTCTGCTATGATTAGGGGGCACATCGATGCCCTTGTTTGTGAGCAGAGCAGCTTGTCTTTCCTGATCGAGGTAGGGCAAGAGGGGTTTAGCTGACTTCATCAGGTAGTAGCACGCAGGTCCCACCTGTGAGGCTGTGGCCCGCCAAGGAGGGTTCAGGTGGCTGGATTGGAGACAGCAGAGCCAAGCTGGAAAGGCAGTCTTTGTGGAGTGCAGCCAGGGTCGCAGCTGGAAAGAAAACAGTGTGTTCCAAACTGGAGGGGCAATACAGGGATGGATCAAAGAAACGAGGGCAAAAGTTGTTAGCTAAGAGAATCGAGAGCCAGAATGAAACCATGGCAAAAATGCAATTAAATTTAAATAAAATAATAAAGTAAAACAAAGCCATCTGTTGAGCATTGACCACGTGCCAAACCATGAGTATGCACCAGATACACTATAGAAGGGAGGTGTGACTCCCTAAAGGTGCTCCACTGAGTTAGACCAGTGGTTCTTAAAGTGGGGTCCCTGGACCAGCGGCTTTGACATCAGTTGTCACTTGTTATAGACGTCACTCGAATTCTTGAGCCTCATTCCGGATCCAGAGCTGCTGAATCAGGATCTCTGGGAGTGGGGCCTGCAGTCTGATTTAAGAAGCCCTCCGAGTGATTCTGAAGGTGGTCAAGGCTGAGATGCAGCAGGACAGGTGGGGAACAAACTAGAGACTCCCAACATTGGGCATGGGAATCAGATATATGGTGCCACTGCCTATGGGCTGTGTTGCATGCTTTGGGCCAGTCTTCTAGGCTCTCTCTGCCTGGCAGCTCCCTCCACAAAAGGAGATAGTGATGCCTGCCTTTCTGACCTTACAGGATTTTTCTAGAACGATAGTGGTTACGGTGACAGCAGCTCAGATCCGTGTGACCATTACCGTGTACCAGGCAGTGTGCTAAGCATTCATTTCAGACACTCCGTGTTTTGATCCTGACAATAACCCATGAAGCAGGTATGATTATCACCTTTGCTTAGTGTTGAGAAAACTGAGAGGTTTAGTAATTTGCCTAAAGCCACGCTACTAGCAGGCAGGAATCATTCCATTCAAAGCTCATGTTAGCCACTGAGTTGCTACATTATTTTACGGCGTGGAGAGACATGGTGTACTTGAAAGGGCTTTATAGATTATTAATGCTACATAAAATAACAAGGTGGTTTGGTAAAATATATTTATGTATTCATATGTGATATGTAATATATATTAATACACATAGTTTATTTTATATAAAATACTGGTTTGATATATATAATAAATATGTAAAATATTTTATATAAAAATATATTTTAAATTACATCTCACATTGGTATTTGTCCTTGATGTTTGTCTTCATATGGGATTCCTTGGCCAAGGCCAGTCCCATTTATCAAACAGATTCACAACCTGAACTCGGTCTAGAAAGACAGATCGGGTCCGGATTCAGGCACTGGTGGCAGCAAAAACCCAGGTTTGATTCTTGAGTGCTTTCACTTAGGTTTACTACTGAGCAGCAGAGGGAAGGCGATACAAGATCCACATCATTAATAGGGTTTTTTGGTGACTTCTAAGGTGGCCTTGTGAGCAGAAGAGGGTGTTTACCTAGGTTTTAAAAATTAAAATTCATTTTGGGATGCCTGGGTGGCTCAGTTGGTTAAGCGTGTGCCTTCGGCTCAGGTCATGATCCCAGGGTCCTAGGATCGAGTCCCACATCGGACTCCCTGCTCAGCGGGAAGCCTGCTTCTCCCTCTGCCTCTTCCCCTGCTTGTGCTCTCTCTCTCTCTCTCTCTCTGACAAATAAATAAATAAAATCTTTAAAAAAATTAAATCAAATTAAAATTCATTTCATTCACTTTAAATTTCAAATCCTTTTAATCCTTCTTTAGGCTTTTTAGTTCATCTTTCCAGTTCTTACAATTTTGCTTGTAAGCCCGAGAAATTTTAGCTGCCATGTTTGAGGAGCTTTAGAATAATGTTTCAGCTCATTTACGAATTTAGGTAAAGATCTTAAAAATATTAAGCTGCATTTATGAATTTACTATTTTGATTTCCTTTTCAAGTGCTATTACAGACAAGCCTCCCAAGAATGTAAGTGATTTGTATATATCCAATCAATTTGATTGCAAGCATGATAAACCTAAAGTTTTCTGAATGTTCTGATGCTTTTATAAATGTAGTAATATTTCACTTTATCATCACAATTCTGTAGCAATTACCATTTGCGTATTTAAAATAGAAACTTATAAGGCTAATGTCTACCCCTAGAACAAGCGTTGGCAGACTTTTTCTGTAAAGGGCCAGAGATAATAAGTATTTCCATCTTTGCAGTTCAGATGGTCTCTGTCACAATTATTCAAGTCTGCCTTTGTCTGCAAGCAGCCACAGATAATATTTAAATGAATGGATCTGGCTGTGTTCCAATAAAACTTTATTCATAAAAACAGTGGTGGGCCATATTTGGCCCAAAGGCCTTAGTTTGCCGACCTCAGCTCCTGAAAGCCAAATTAAAACATTACAAGTTCATAATATACCACGTATCTGAAGATACGCATATTTCTCTTGTTCTGATTATGTCAATATTTTTATGTTTAATTCTAACATAGAAATATTACTTTTTATGTTTGATTCAAATGCTGCCTGTCCGGGTTTGGAGTTAGTCCCTGCCATATCTAGCTGAGTGGCCTTGGGCAAGTAATTTAACCTCTGCTTATGCTGCTCAGCTTTAAGAGGGGATCATGATAGTCCTTATCTCAGAGGGTGTTTGTGAGACCAGCATGCATGATTATATGTTAGTTTTTCTGTGGTTAAATAATGTCTGTGCATTAAGGAACTATGATATCATACCAAGCAATGTTGGGGATCCCTTGGCATGTAATTTTTAGGACTGCTTTCTCAGCATACTGAGATCTTAACAACCAGGGAGGCTCCTGGCTGAGATGTGAACTGGTTTCCCATGGACACCTGGACTTCTAGGAAAACACCTCTTTATGATTATCGATGTTTCTATTTCTTAAAGAGGACACATCACCTATTCTCTCTGCTCACTGACATCCACACCCTCCACCAGATGGCACCTTACTTAATTGAGGTTTGCCTTTCTTTGAGCTTTTCCATGTAATTGTCTTCCAGCCAACTTTAAATCACCTTTGAACTTGATAGAATTCAGTACTCTGTTCGTATGTTTTCTGTCTCTCCAGACCATAAAATGATACAGGATATCTCTCATGGGGTCATCTAAACTTGCAGTCACATCTTCTAAGGCAGTGGTTCTTAGTTGAGGATGGCATTTCGCCCCTCCCTGCACCTTTGTCATCTTTAATTAGCCCAAGATGACCAAGGCTCTCTGTACCTTGGGGAGCAGAGGTGGCTAGCGGATAGGATGCCAAGCATCCTGAAATGTGCGGGTCGTCCTGCACAAGAGAGAGATGTCCTTCCTGAAGATGGCGTCAGCACCCCCTTTGAGAAGCACTGTCCTAGGCTCATCTTTCTGGCACACGCTAGGAGGTGGACCAGTGACGCTCACAGAAGCATGCCCAAATTCTGGTCGGTGCAGCTGGCACAGGTAAAAATGCTCCAGGGGCCAGGAAACCACGAGCCTGGGGCCAAACCCGTACTCCTATGCCCCTCTGACAGACAGGACCATGCCTCAGTGCACCACCAAGTTATGCTTCCTGGTTATATTTTTTTGTGGCATTTCCAGGTGTGCTGTGGACCTGACCACAGACATCTCATGGTCACCCTGGCCACAGCCTCGAGAACCAGGACTTGGAGAAGGGGCCTTCGCTAGCATGGTATTTGGCACAGAGCGGGTGCTTAATGAATATTTATTGAATGATTTCCAGCTAATGGAAGAAAGCTAAGCAGCACAACACCCAGAGGATTGAAGTTTATTGAAAATCGACCCAAAGGACTATGGCGAAAAGAATCTCAAAAGGCAGGGGCAAGGGATTGATGTTTATTAAGGGCCTTAAATGGACGCCACTATAGAAAGTAAGTGACATGAGAAGAACATGACCTAGAGCCAGGCTGCCTGGGTTGGAATCCAGACTCTGTCATGTACAGCTGTGTGGCCTTGGGTAAGTGATTCAGCCTCTCTGTGCCTAATCTCTTCCTCTTCAAAGCAGGGGCAATGCTAGTACTTATCTCTCAGGTGACAGAGAGAATAAAACATACGGTGCTGTATAAAGCACTTATCACTGGGTCTGGCGTGCGATGTGCCCCACGCAGCAGTTTGCCATGAGTATTTGGTTACCTTACTTTGTAGTCTCCCCACGTCACTCCCCTGTTTGACAGAGGAGGAAGCTGAAAGTCTGATGGCTCTATGGCAGGTGGCAGCTCCAGGATTTGTGCCCAGGTCCACTCCCCCTCCCATTCTTCTCCACCTCTCTCCACCCCCACGTCTCCCCCCACCTGCCTCATTCTTTCCTCCCTTCCTCATGGGGGGCTTGGAGACCCAGAGGAGGAGAGGGGCTTGAAGAGAACACACGAAGCTCGTGTGTCTGAACCACATCATAAACCAAGAATTAGGTTAAGACCGTCCAGGACCTGGTTAGGCAACCCCGGGCCGTCTGGCGTGGAATGTGATGTGAGCCACAGCTTGAGCTCCCCTCCGTGGTGGCTCCACTCCCAGTGTATGGAGTGCAGGGCGTGGAGGCCCAAAAATACAAGGCAAAGGGAGAAATGGCCAACAGCATTTCCTGACCACCGGGAGCTGATAGTGGAGCAGGTGACATGATTTCATCTCTAGGTGGAAAGCCAGAGGTAAGAAAGAAAAGGAATTGAGAACATCAAGGAGACATTGAAGGGGAAGCAGATATGCTGTGGACACATTTTCAGAGCGTAAAGGATGCCATGTGCTCTGGGGTCAGGGGAAACTCCTACTTAGAGCTCTTGCCCTCTCCAGTCCCATTTTCTTCCCACCACTCTCTGTGGGAGAAAGGGACCAGAGTGGGGTTCCTTGAGACCAAATGCCTTGGCAACGCTCCCCTTTTCCCACCACCCCCGCCGGCTGGAGTCCTGGGCTTCAGGAGCAAACACCTGCCCCAAAGCTTCTCTTGGAAGTCCATGTAGAACTTTCTGCTCCCTTCCCTAAGGGGATCAGTCTGAAAGGCAAGCCTCTGGAACTGTCAGATCCTGCAGTGATTAATGGGATCACAGAAGCCTCCCCTGAGGACCAGGTATTAGGCTGAGGGCTGGAGGGACCTTGGAGGGAAATCAAGAACCCAGAGGGAGGAGGGAAGAGCAAGGGAGGAGGGAGGACATCAGTGTCCATTTTCTCCTTCTTCCCTTCCCTCCTCCCTCCAGACAAGAGCCTCTTCTTTCTCTGTGTTTCATAAGGACCGTCAGTCACCCGGGCAGCCGTTCCCCACGTTTGCCTCCTGTCCTGATTTCTGCTGTGAAAATTGCTAACAAGGTAGAAGTTAGAATCTCCATGAAGGTGGTTAAAAAGCCCCAGAAACCCCAATGCTTGAATTTGGGGGAATGGGGAAAACAAAACAAAATGTTTCGAACTCTCCCACTGACTTTGACCTCCTAAAGGGGAAGAATTTGCCTTAATTTTTTTTTTTTCCTTTAATGCTCTGAGTTTTTGGCACAGTTGTGGGCAAAGAGTCAGGTATAACAGAATATTCTTCACACAAGTGACTGCCTCCATAGTCAGTTTTCAGTGGAACGGGACTTGGACTTCTGGACTTGATTCATTTTTTTTTTAATTGTGGTAAAACATACATACCATAAAATTTACCATTTCTAAGTGTGCAGTTCAGTTGAGTGCATTCTCATTGTGGTGCAACCATCGACATTATCCATCTGCAGGTGAACTCGATTTTTCAGTCTCCCAGCCATGGGGGGTCAGTCCTTGAGATGCTCCTCAGGTCATGGTCATGGCAAGGGGCAGTTTGAGATTGTCTTCTTAACCACCAGCAGCTGGGTTGCCCTCAGATTTCCGTGAGCCTTAGTTTCTGTCTATAAAATGGGAACCGTGTTCGCCACCATGAGGACGTATGGTTTGAACTTGATGAGATCATGCCGGGGGGGGGGGGGGGGGCGGGAGGCGGGGCCCGCAGGGGGGGGGTACTCATGACTTTGCTCACCTCCAGAACTTACTGGTACGTTTTGAAATGGTAGCACACGACCATGGGTCTGCATGTTCAAGACCCTCGGCTGTTCTGGCTGTATGCGTATAATGTATACTGCACATGGTGCCGAGGAGAACTCTAGCCTGTGTGAGTACCGTGTGGGCGCCCGCCCTTATTTGGGAACCCGTCAGGCATCAACCGCTTGGTGTGAGGAGCCCTGCCACTTGGTATCTGCGGCTGCTCTGTCTGTACAGTTTACAAAACACTAATCCATAAAAGCTGTTTGAAATTTCCATTAGGAGATTTGCACAAGTGGTTAAAATTAGTCATGCATTCTTGGTCTAAACTGCAGGAAGAGTATCTTTACTGTGAAAATGATTATGACAATGTTAAAACTGTGTAATAGTAAGCAGACAGTTTTCCGAGCTGCTGGGTGAGTTCTGGAAATGCTCTATTTATTTTCTCTCTATTGACTCCTTTCTTTCAGGCAAGACTGCCTGCGCATTGCCTTGGAAAACCACCGGAGCCGAGCATTTCCAAAGCACTGACATTGCATGGCTTCATCTGGGAGCTGGGAGAAGTCTTTTATTTCATGTTTTTTTTTTAATTGCTCCTTCTTCCTCTGAAACAGGAAGTGCTTTTGGTTTTGAGAGGGAGCCTTAGAAACACAGCATTCCTGGTTCTTTCTACCTACCCCCCTGTTTAACATTTCTAGAAGTACAACAACCACTCCTAAGGTGAGGGCAGAGGCAATGACTTCTTGGTGTGCTGAAAATCAGCCGCCCGGTTTATTTAGTTACTTCTTTCTTTTTAGTGCAGCAGTGTTTTTAGTGTTAGAGAAAAGACTGTGATTTCTTTGATATTAAAAAGCCAACCACTTATATTTTCCAAAGCCATTTGCATTCCATCTGACAGCCCACTAAAAATGTATGTGGATTTTTCATCTGAGAGGTTTTCTCTATGCATATTGTTTACATTTATCAAATGTTGTTTTGCCCAGTACTTTATATTCATTGTAGCTTCTGGACCTAGCTGACAACATGGTCTATATGAAAAACAAAACAAAACAAAGCAAAAAGAGTCAAAGGGTCTTCCTTTGAGTGGATAGGAAAACAAGGAAAAGCAAACGTGGCCATAACAAACCAGCAGTGTCCAGAATGAAGCCCCTGTCTTTGTTCTGTCCGCAGTTTGTCAGCTATCAATCAAGCTCTTCTCCCTCTTCCAGGCTCGCTAAGCTAACGTGAGAACCTCGCTCTGGCTCTGCTCTTAGCCTACACTTGTGCAGCCTAAAAAATACAGGAGGAGTCTGTGAAATAAACACTTAAAATGACAGGAAAGGACTGGAAAAAGCTGATATTGCTTGGGATCCCCCGAACAGAACAGTTTAATATTTATTTGCTTTCTCGCTGCTGGTTCTTTGCATTTGGTTACTTCATGCAATGCCATATGTACCACCAGGTTACATTGCTTCTGTGTGAACTTGCATTAAAAACAAGAACAAGAATAAAACAAAAAACCCTATTCCTGCAATTCTGGTATGTTGTCACCAGGTGGTGGTAGTGTATCTTTATTAAGGAACCTGACCTGCTACGACTAGGCATTCATTTATCGATTCCATAAATCACATTTACTGAGTGTGGAGGCTGGTATAGATGCTGTGCATACAGCAATGAGTAAGAGGGGTTTGTATTCTCAAGAAGCTTACCATGCAGTAGAACATACTTTGTAGTCAGAGATTGTAGTTTTTTCAAAAATTCGAATATGAATTTTCCCATATTTGATTACAAACACAATCCCACCTTGTTGATCAAAATGCATTTTTATTTAAAACGTTTCCAGTGATAAGCCCCATATTTAATAAAGCCCAATAATATGTAATAAGGGTATCAGAAGAAAAAATACCTTTGATATAGATTTGTACGTTTTCTGATTAACTTTTGCCTCCTTGGACCGTATATTCTTTTTCAGACCATCAGGGCAGCTTTTTGAAGACAGTTACCTTTAACTTACGCGCGCACGTGCGACACACACACACACACACGCATCCTTAGACACATTTATTATTTCCCTCTGGAGCCAGACTAAAGTACCTGTGCTGCTGTCTCCCTCCACCCTTGGATTCGGTGTTTTCTCCAAGAATCTCTCTGGGGGCATCTAGAGCCTGTCACTATTCCATCTCAATTTCTCCTTCTCTAGAGTCCAGGGCTGTGTCTCTCTGTGGCTGTCGCTGGGTCCTAACCTTTCTCTCTTTCAGTTGTTTCCTTTCTCTTTCCCAACATTTGTCAATCAGAAAGAAGCTGAGGGAAGAAGCAAGTTAAAGGAGTGTCTCTGAAACATCTCTCTGGCTCAGTGCCTGGCCCCACATCCCCTGAAGCGGATGTCCTTCCAGTTATGGAAGCGTTGACAGTCCATTCACCAGAGAGAACGTCCTTTCCCAAGCCTGAGGTCCCGCTTGTGACTTGTGTCCACACACAGTACCGATGGGATCATCCACCTTCTCAGAAGGTTCCCACCCTTCCTGCAGAGTGAGACACAGGCTGCCTTTGGAAGTGACTCCATCGGCCTCCCCGTAGGCCTAAAGGGACCACATCCCTTGCCAACCATCGAATATTTCAAGATAAGCTTATGTCCTTTCATGAACAAATTGTTTGCATAATTGACATCCTGGGTTGTCGGAAAGCCTTGCTGCAGAGTTGATTTTGATCACTCAAATAGTCTCAGTGCTAAGGGGTTTCCTTTACTCTCCTTGCCCTCCTCCCACCCCTCCCTCCATTCAGAATATTACTTCTCTGAGAACAAAAGCATTCCCTGAATATCTTAAAAAGCTACCATAGTCAGACTTTACCTGCTTTCCAAAAATCTATTTTTTTTTTTTTTTGCCCAACATTTGTGTGAAACCCCCAAATAGACGAAAACAGGTGTGCAGTATAAAACATGGGCAACAGGTGTGTGTCCATGCCTTCTCACCTACAGTGCTGCATCTTCATGTATACTCTCACCGGAGGCACCAGGCATCTTCAGGGGCTGCTCTTTGCAGCTGCCTCCTCAGCTCGCTCGGGAATGGTTAGCGGTAGAAGGGTTTGTGAATCCCAGCTCTCCCCCGCTGGGTCAGGAGCCGCCTGGGGAGTGAGCGCTAGGATGTCCAAAGTCAGTGGCGTTCAAGCTTTGCATGTGTGAGGACGTGTTCCCACGTCTTCTGCAGTTGGTGCTCTTTTATCCCCGGTGACTGAGAAATGCCACATGAAGTAAACTAGGAGTTCACTGATTGGTGTGTTCACCCACATTTTAAAAACAGTCGCTTCATACTAATGCATGTGCCAAGGAAGAGGGCAGTGAGATCATGCTTTACATGTACGATCTTCTCATGTAACTCAATCAGCCAGGCCTCCTAGTCATTCCTGTTGTGTCCAATGAAGTTCATGGAGATTAAGCACGTTGCTTGAGGTTATATAACCAGGGGGGTAGTGAAGTTAGGATTTTTATCAGGATTGTCTAAATGCTGGAGATGCTCAGAATATGTCGAGATTTTCTATCCTGAAGCCTGTAGCATCTCCAGATTATAATCACCATCTCAAAAAATAGGAAGGAATAATGAGTATAGACATCGTTTATTCTCAGCAGCTTCTGTGTGGGAATCTGGGGCACCTCTCATTGGGAAACATCTGCTTCAGACTTAAGATAGTCAGAGACCATCCCTGGGAAGGACACTCTTCTCAGAAATGTGCCGTCATGGGTTTAACAGGAAACACCACTTTACCAGGCTACCTGCTGCCAACGTATGCACAGAAGCGTGGAGGAGGCTCTCACTCCTTCCTTGTGATAAGGAGGACACCTTGTCCCTCCCTGTAAAGGGAAGCATTAGGCAAAGATTCCCCCCCTCCACACCCCGATCAGGCCCCAGGCCCCTCTGTCAAATTAGCTGCACATTAGGCTGTTTCTATTCTAAAGCAATAAACGAACAAGAAAAGAGAAATGAAAAAGGTATAATACTTTGCAGCTTACAAATCATGCTCACATCCGTTATTTGATTCCATCCACAACTGTGTAAATTACGCAGGTATTAACTCTTACAATTAGCCTCATTTCATAGAGGAGGAAGCTGAGGCTCAAGGAATTACAGTATTTGTCCCTGAGTTCCATAGCTGGTTAAGGAAGACTCAGTCTTGGTCTTCTGACCTCAAATCCTGTAGCTAGTCTTGCCAGATAAAATGCAAGACACGTAATTACATTTGAATCTCAGATAAACAACAGTTTCTTAGTATAAATGTAGCCATGCGATCTTTGAGACATACTTATATACTATACACACACACACACACACACACTCTGTATATATACTATGTATCTTGTATAGGATATATATATGTAGTATATGTATATGTAGTATCGAATATATATAATATATATTATATATATGTGTATATATATATATAGGATGTACTTATATTAAGAAATTATTTATCTGAAATTAGAATTTAGGCATCCACTATTTATAGTTGCAAAATCCAGCGCCCACCTATGACCTCTTTTTGTTTTTCCCCTACTCTCCCACACAGTCTTGGTATCAGTCTATGATTTACTACATACCTTAGGAAATAATAATAGCTTTTGGAGCTACTCCTTATTAAACATGCGCCACCCGCTAAAAGCATTGCATGCTTTATTGCATATCCTTACAGTCACCTTGAAAGTTGGGGGTAATTGTAGCCATTTTTGAAGTTGGGGCTCAAAGGACGTAAGCAGCTTGCTGAAGAGGAAGATGTCACAGTGAAAGAAGGTGGGGAATGAACTTAGGACCACAGTCTTGCGCCTCCAATGGCATAAATTACTATCTATGCTCCAAAGTAATTTTTTTTTAAAATTAAGAGAAATGATACCACCAGTCACAGAGGCATCAAGCTCCTTGAGGCGAGAGCCCAGGCATTAGCCTTTCTTAAACACACACACACACACGCGCGCGCACACACACACACGCACACGCACACGCACACGCAAATGAACTTTGACAGTGTCCCAGCAAAAATGCATTTCAGGTAGTGGACCCTCAGGCCGGAGCTGTTTGCTGGCTGATGTGTTTCAAGAACAACTCACAAAGAGGAGGGGTTGAAAACTCAGTGTCGTTTACACGTCTCTTTTGCCCTAGATGTGTTTTAAATTTTGTCAGGATTATAAACTGTGTTTCAAAACATGAAGATAAATGGGCCCTCTGACCTCTCGTGAGGGACCATAATTCATCTGAAAGGTTTACCGCCCCGCGTGTCGTTCCACTGCTCCCCGCTCCTCTTCCCGTTCTTTTAACCCCATGAAACACAGACGGGAGAAAAGGTGAGCGGAGAGTAGCTGCTTCCGTGTGTGTAGGATGCGGCGCTGAAAGCCCCCAGCCCTCCTGTTAACACAGTACTTTTATCCGGTAATCACAGCCTGCGGGAGACAAAATAACAATTCATCTGGAAAACGAGATTAACTCATTTAAGCTAAGCAGTGATCACAGAGAGAAGCATGTTGGCCGTGTCCTGATGCAAGAGAGCCTGCGGATTCCTGGCCACTCGGGCGCAGGGCGTGGGGCGCAGGCCCAGCCTGCTGGAAGTCATCGGGCCAAACCGGAGCCCGCCCTCCCGAGACACGGGTATTACAAGGGACTTCTGTTCATCTCCGACGCAGCCCCTCTCATCTTATCCGCCTTTTCTCCATTAGAACATCTTCCAGCTACTTGCCTGTCTGTGTGGCTCCTGGGAACTTCTCAGGTGAATGTGCGGCTGTGCCCTTCGCGTTTTGGGCCTTTTAACAAGTACTGAAACCAAACTGCAGTGTGATTCAGCACTTGCTGGTTCTTAAGGAATTTGCTCCGTGTGGCCTCCTGTGCCAAAGAGAGTTTGCTTCCTTTCCAGCTGCAGCCCAGAGCTGTTACTCATTTTATGCAGTCGTGTGCATCCTTTCCCTGGCAGGGGCTCTCCCGTAGAGGTGTCCCCGGCGTTGACCTCGTCTTTCCCACCTGGAGCCCTGAGAACAGGTGTTTCATCCACTTCTCATTGCTCCCTCCGATCACCCAACAGCCTGTGCGTTTGGGGCAGTTGAGGACTCATTTCCTGGGTGGTGTAGAAAGCCACAGACTGCACACACGGTTCACTGCCCAGAGACTTGCTTATGGAAGCAGCACATTCAAGAAATGGGATGGCTGCCCTGGCCTCTACCTGGTTCCCCCCAGTACGTGCCCACCCCACCAAGCCTTTCCAGCACCACTCTGCTCGGACATCTGCACCCGGGAGACGACCGAGCACCCCAGTTCTCTTGACATGATTAAAGCTGTGGCATCTGTGCATTTCTTGTCTCTACACAATTTTATTTTCTGCTTGTGTGTTTACTGACATCTGGACCACAAGTAACTGTTCTGTTTGTCGAGGCCAGATTTTAGGACCTCATGACCACTCGATATGAATTTTGCAAAATGGAGGGTCACAATAGGGGAGTATTTCAAATGAGTTTCTTTAAAGCCAACTGGCTAAATTTGCCAGATTGTGCCTGGCTCTGTTCTTGATAGTTTGACCTTTGTATGCTAGAGAAACAAATAGATCATGAATCCTCCAGTGTTACATGGAAATTGTTTGTAACGTTCAAAGCGATGTGCAGGTATACACATTTTAAAATATATCACTATCCCCTTTGAAGCACTGTGCCATTTCTGGGGCTTAATCAGTAATAACTGGAGTGAATAATTGCTTCAACAAATAAGAGCAAGAGACTCTTCGCAGACTGGGATATATGCTTTGAAGGCAATGTTCAGACTGGGTGACTGCAGCCATTGAGAGCTTTGTTGAATATTTAACAATTTTTCTGTGGATCCATCAACTAAGAAGACTATCAATTTTAGAGCATACAGCTCAGATAATTTTAGAGCATACAGCTGTTCAGGAATAATAGTTTGAAAGACCAGCCCCAAAGATCTTGGTGATGAAAGTGTGAACAGATGACGGAATGATAAACCTTTAATGCTTAAAAATGTGTTTTTATAGTTCCATCCCTGTATAACATCGTCTGATAAATGTATTTGCGACTAACCCACCAAATGAAAGAAACTTCCATATGGGGACCCAGCACAGTTTGAATATAAATGTTTGCTCCGATTCCCCTGTTGGCGATTGACTATGAGTATTGATCACCGTTAAAGAGTGAGCACACAAGAGCCTCCTCAAAGCCTACTGCGCACACACTGCCACTTATAAACGCATGAGTATTGATCACAATTATTCCGTAAACATATCCTACAAATTCCCTCTGTGCATGCGCCATTTAAATTAATCCAAATTCAGAACAAAGCTCACTTGGAAAGAGAAAGAGCATATCTTTCAGCAGCTGCCCTCCCGGACATTAAATCATCCGTAATCTGTGCAAGCTCAGTGAAGAAGCAGCCTGAACCCCACCCCCACCCCATTCATGGGAGCCTCAGCTTTCGGACTCCTGTATGTTGGATGATGGATGCTCTGTCGTGATGTCTTAAGTGAGAAAGTGCTCTTGAGTGCAAAGACAATATGCATCTGACTTCAAAATGTTGCATGGATTAAAAGAGACGTGAGAGACACAGCATCCAAATGCAATACTTGAAGCTTGTTTTGATTTGGATTTAAATGAACCTACTATCAAAGACAATTTTCTGGGACAATCAGGGAAATCTGAATATGCAGTAGGTAATCGATAGTATTGAGAAAGTACTGTTAATTTGGTAAGCATGATAATATCTTAAATAAAATTCATTTTGCATGAGAGAGGCATACTGAAAAATGTACCAGCATGATGTCTGGGATTTGCTTTAAAATAATCTAAAAAAATTAGTTGAAGGGCAAGGTAAACGACTCAAGACTGGAAAATGTTGTAGTTCTTGGGGGACTCTGGGTTCATTTAACTAGTTTCTCTTTTGTGAGGTATGTTTCAAATTTTCTATAATAAAATATTATCTAGCCATCTCAAGAGACAGACTGCCAGGAATGACAGGTCATAGTGTGAGCTGTAAGAGATAGATCATTCATGCTAACCGGACCAGCAAAGCTCTGTCCTTTGAGGCTGCTTATTTGGCACCTGTGATGGGTTGAGCTTTGTTTCCCCCACGTTCATAGGTTGAAGCCTTTACCCCTGGTACCTCAGAATGTGAATGTGTTTGGGGAGAGGGTCTTTAAAGAGGTGATAAATTAAAATGAGGCTATGAAGGTGGTCCGTAATCTAATCTGACTGGTGTTCCCCGAAGAGGAAATTGGGACACACAAAAGAGACACAAGGTGTGCACATGTGCGGTAGGGAGAACACGTGAGGACAGAGCAGGAAGGCGGCCATCCACACGCCAAAGACAGAGGCCTCAGAAAAAAGCAAACTTGCCAAGACCTTGACCTAGGAATTCCAGCCTCCAGTACTAGTAGAAAATGAATTTGTGCTGTTTAGGCCACGCGGTGTGGGTATTTTGTTATGGCGGCCCGGCAGACTAATGCACGGGTCCCAATATGAATGTAGTGGGAGAAAAATAAAGACCTAAGGTCTGGGACTCAGGGAGCAGGCGATCACTGCCTGGCTGGACCTCTGAGTAGGAGGGCTTTGTGGGTACCTGTGTGCGCACTTCCAAGTTTTATTTCCAGGAGACTGTACTTCGTGGGAAGAGGAGGCAAGTGGGAAAAAGAAAACAAAATAGGGGACATTGGGTAACCAGAACTCTTCCGTGGGTTCCCCTTTTACAGTGTGGCCATGTCACACTATTGTGCTCAATGAACGTTAGGTTTGCTCTCCTTCATTCACCAGTCATGACCTGACAGCAATGGACACCTGTGCAAGGTGCTGTTCTAGGAGTGACATGGAGGATGACAAAGAGCCATTTACTCAAAGATACAGCAGCAGCGTGTCCCAAGCCAAAGAAAGAGTGGTTGAGACCTCTGGATGTGGAAAGGAGCTTGGCATGTTTGAGGAAATAGAGAGGCTCAGTGGAGTTAGGACAGAATAAATCAAGGGGCAGTTTCGAGGTGAAAGCTGAGAGGTGGGCTGGGGCCAAATCACACAGAGCCTTATAAGCCATGGGAAGACTTGACACCTGGTTTCCCTAAGGAGCCACTGGCTGGTTTTCAGCTAAAGGAAGATGGATAAGATACAATATGATAATATGATATATGTTTGATAGAAGATACTGCATATGATATGATATATTTGATGTGACTCATGTCAACACCATGGCTGTTGGGTGTTGAATGGATCATCATGGTTCAGGACTGGAAACACAGAGACCAGTTAGAAGGTTTGTCATCGAGGAGTGAGTTCAGTGACAGGTTAGAGAAAACACAAGTAAAACTAGCTTAAGCAAATAGGGCTCTGTCTTTTCTTGCTTAATAAGAAGCCCAGAGGGAGGCAGTTGCTGGCAGTGGCTCAGCTGGCTCAGCAGCTCAACACTTGTCAGAGTTGTGGGTCGCCAGCCCTGTGAGTCTCTAGGTTGTTCCTCTGGGCTCTTAGACAGCCATCACTGCACTAGACATACCATTTGGGTTCCAGGTGGGAAGAAAGAGAAGGGAATGGTCCTTGCTGGGTCTGACCCTTTTATCAGGAAAGGCAAAAGCTTTTACAGAACCCCTCAAGTGACTTCTGCATATGTCTGATTCACACGTGGACTTTGTCACATGGCCTCCCAGGCTGCAAGGGATGCTGGGTAAGCATGTGGAAAGTGTGCAGGGGAAAAGGCTTATAGGGTCGCCAACCACGATATCCACTGCAGGAGGTCTTGCACGGCTTTGAGTGAGAAATCATGTTGTCTCAGAGAAGATGCATGTTAGTGAACAGTATCACCAAGAGGAATGTCTAAAAGAAAGGAAAAAGGGGAGAAAAAGCTCTTAAGTCCTTCAACTACTCATCTACCATATACTTGAGTTAGCTCATTTAATCCTCATAACTAACTATGAGGTATGTGTTAACTTTCTCATTTTATAGATGAGAAAACAAGGACAACGTTATTCAGACTATATCCAGGTCACAAGTAGTAAGTGGAAGAGACAGGTCCCAACCCAGGTATTTTGGGAAATGACAACATGCCCTTTCCCTACTTCTTGTTTACCACCCCGACCCGCCCCCCCCCCCCCCCCCACTGCTCTGCTGCTGTGGGTTGGATTGTATCACCCAAGTAAAGATCTAGAGGACAAACTGAAGTCCTAATCTCCAGCAATTCCGAGTGTGACCTTATTTGGAAATAGCATCTTTGCAGAGGTGATCAAGTTCAAATGAGGTGGTTGGGTGGGCCCTAATCCAGTATGATGGGCGTCCTTATATACATGGGAAATGTGAACACAGAGGTGACGCCTAGAGCAGGATGACAATGTGAAGAGACACAGAGAGAATGTAACAGGAAGACGGAGGCACATATAAGTGTGAGACTGCTGCAAGCCGAGGAACATCTGGGGCTACCAGAAGCTGGAGGGGCGAAGAAGGATTCTCCCTGAGAGGCTTTAGAGGGAGGGTGGCTCTGTTGACAACTTGACTTCAGACTTCTAGCCTTCACAGCTGCAAAACAGGAACTCTGCTGTGGTTCTAATAAGCCAGTTTGTGGTAGTTAGTTATAGCCTTTCTAGGAACCAGTGCACCTGACAAGTCCTGCTTGCCCCTTAAGACTAGAGTTATGCGGTAGATGAATCCTCCTAAGACCCTTAGCCCAGATGCGCCTTCAGTTTCACCAAGGTCCATGCTCTGGGGTCCCCATGCTACACTGTGTATATGTCCATGCCATTATCCTCCCAGCCCTGCAGGACAAATGTCTGTGGGTCTGTGGCAACCCTCACGTCTCCGTGCTACTTTTCTGGTGACATCAAGGTAGAGCCCATGGGACGGTCTCCAGGGCGATTTCACTGGAGGTATGGGCCACAAGGAGGTGTGACTCCCATCCGACTGCAGGGCCTTCCTTTTGTGCTGGATCACCATGACCCAGTGTCTTCTTGGTCGGTACCCTTGTTTTCCCTCCTGGTCAACTATAGCCCTTCTTGTGGGCAACCATTCCTTTAGATGGCTTTTCTTTACCCAATCTCACCAGCTTCATATTGATTCTTCTGTTTTTATTGCAAAAGGGATATATCCTGCACACTTTCCCAAGATTAGGGGATGGGGAATGAATGCCTTGATGCTCAGTGAAGTTGAATCGATGACCCCTCTCTCGGTTGTTGTGAGGATGATGGGAAATAACATTTGCACTGTAAAGTATAAAAGGGTAAACAGTTTTATCACATTATGGTCATAACTATCATGACCAGCATTGCCCAGGCCTTGGCTCCAAGCTCCTACAGGGCAGAGGCATTTTGTACAAATCCAGTCCCTGTCTCTAGGCCTTGTGCTTGACCCACACTATGCTGATAGTTCATGTGGCTTTTAAAATTCAATTTAAATCAATTCAGTAGACAGTGCTAAGTTGAGAAACCATGTGAATATAGAGATAGAGTAGTCAGTAGTCTCTGCTGGGAGACACAGCATAATAATTGCAGTAAGTGTAGAACCTGAAATAATATAACCCTACCTCATATTATACTATTTAGTTAGTTAGCTGTGTATTTATGGACTACTAGCTTTTTGTCCCATCTTATTCATTTTTGTTATCTCTAGTGCCTTTTGAACAGTGCTTGGGTCTTGGTAGGCGGTCAACAGTTTTGTATTGTATGCATAAATTGATAAGAGGATGCAGAGGTACTGCTATGAAGGGTGTGATTTCCTCTCTTTGATGTTGGACAAGGGACGTTTCTTGGGAGAGGAGATAGTTGAGTTGGGTTTTGATGAGTGAATAGGAGTTTCCCCAGACACACTGAGGAGATGGATTAGATAGAGAGAGGGTATTCTAGGCAGAAGCCCTGGAGTGCAAGACTTCATTGCTTCTTTAGAGACTCCGGAACAGAATTCCTTAGGGTTGGTCTCTGGTGGATCTAGTGGAGGATTCTGATGGGCAGTGGTTGGAAGCATATTTGAAAGGATCCGTATTTTTCTTCTCCTTCCTCCTCACCATCACTTCATATTAGTATTTCCCTTTCTGTGACCCACCCCCCCTTCTCCTTGGTGATGGCAGGAAACTGTGTGCTGGTTTGAAACATATTCAGAACATAGTGGACTCAACACCAAGTGTCTTATTGTAAATGGATCCACTTTTACTGCAGTTCCTTTAATGGTGCCTAAATGATAAATGTTAATAAAAAAGTATTTTCGCTTGGAAAAACACAATGGTATTAGCCTGCCAGACTGCCAACGCTATTTACTTTATGGAAACGGATTTGAAATAAGGGGTTCTGGTGGTTATATTTTTGCCTCAACAGTTATTTATAGAGAAAGTATGGGCCATTGCATGTTTATAGAATCTTTTCTTTATGGATGCCCGAGTTATTATTTTTTATTGGTTTGGGTACTTATTTTGCACATTTGTAAACAATTATGTAGTTACGCAGCTGTTGTAGCACAGAGGCCATATGCATTTCCATGTTAAGAGAAAATTCCATGAGGGATTCTCACTGGATACCATCATAAAATTATTGTAGTGCCAAAAAAAAAAAAAAGAAGAAGAAGAAGAAAGAAAGAAAAAAAAAAGACTGGCTCAGTAGTTATCTCGGGGTTTTTACAGTGTTTGGGGTTAAATGAATCTGATTCTTTTTTTGCCAACTTTAGATTTGCAGTCAGACTTTAAAACTAGATGCGTTGCTCCCGCCTGTTTTCCATGCCTGAATGGAAAGCATGTTTTTTACTACTTGTCACTATACGAGTTGATTAATACCTACACTGATAAATTCTCTGCCTCTCTCCATACTCTTTTTTTTTTAAGGTTTTATTTATTTATTTGAGAGAGAGAGAATGAGAGATAGCACGAGAGGGAAGAGGGTCAGAGGGAGAAGCAGACTCCCCGCTGAGCAGGGAGCCCGATGTGGGACTCGATCCCGGGACTCCAGGATCATGACCTGAGCCGAAGGCAGTCGCTTAACCAACTGAGCCACCCAGGCGCCCCTCTCTCCATACTCTTGATGGTGAAGGTATATAGCTCAGGAGACTCCCAGTTTTACTAAGGGATTTTTTTTTTTTTTTTTTTTTTTTTGGTAAAGGAAGTATTTATTTGGGTTACAAATATTTCTCAAGCTCCTACTCTATGCCAGGAATTGTTCTGTTGATTGATTTGGGGGTGAAATGAAACAAGGCTTTGAGAGAACTGAGGAGCTAAGCTGAAGAGTGGGGGAGATAGGGTGGGTCCATGGTCATGGTCCATGACTTGAGGAAAATATCATCCAAGGCTCTTCTGAAATAACTTGAACTGATGCTCCTTTCATTTTTTTTTTTTTTTAATCTGTAATGTACCAGGCACTATAGAAAACAGTAGTGTGGAGGGAATGAATGGACGAGCAGAACGCCTGTCCCACAGATCTAAAGGGGAGTGGTTAAGATTATGAGCCTCCCATCACACACACCTGGTTTCAGATCCAAGCCCCACCCCCCCACCCCGCACTATTTGGTTATATGGGTAACCTCTTTCCTCTCGAAGCCCATTTATCTAAGTCTCTGCACATATTGTGTTAAGCACGGTACCGGGCCCCTAGCCTTTGCCACAGTGGGAGTGATCGTAGTGGAGGGGTTATTCTGAGGAGACAGCCCCCTGAGACTCTCACCAGCCATCCCTCTCATTCATTCTTGGGAGACCAACAGATGCTAAATCTTCTATCAGTTTGTTGTGTCAGCTCAGGGAAAGAGCAAAAATCCAAAGATAACCAAGCTTGCCTTAAAAGAGCACATGGTCTCAGTGGGGAGATGGTCACACGTGCACTGAAAAAGTCTGCAGATGTTATAACAGCCACTCAAGGAAGAGCATCAAGACGAGATGCTCATCAACGGGGGACACGCATGTTGTTAATTAAGGAAAGAGAGTTTTTTTTTTTCTTTTTAAAGATTTTATTATTTATTTATTTGAGAGAGAGAGAGAGAGAGAGAGAGAGAGAGAGAGAGGTGGAGAGAGAGTACAAGCCATGGGCAGAGGCAGAGGGAGAAGCAGTCTCCCTGCTGAGCAGGGAGCCCAATGTGGGTCTCCATCCCAGGACCCTGGGATCATGACCTGAGCCAAAGGCTTAATTAACTGAACCACCCAGGCACCCCGGGAGAGGGTTTTTAAGTAAGACTTTTTACAAAGGAAATGAGACCCCTGGATGCATTGAAAGGACATGTTGGAATAAGCATCTTTATTCAAATAAGTTAGTTTGTCTTATCTTACACTGGCTCATAATATTTCCACCTACGCTTCCCTCCTCTGAAATGTATTAGTAACATTTATAATTTACCAACTGGAAAATATCAGTTAACTTTAAGCAGCAGCAAAGTTAAAAATGAATTTGCAGGCAGGAGTTTTATCTGTTTTTCTTAGTATAACACACGTCAATGAAAAGCAAAACAAATAAACAATAACAACAACAAAAAAGAAAGAAAAACCTAGCATTTATTTGCAGTATTTTTCTGCAAAATATTATTTTTTTCACTTTGCAGTTTTATTCATTTTAAGCACGTTTTCACCAAAGTGTTCTACTTTAAGCTAGTCTCAATTCAATTTAAAGTGAAAGGTTTTTTGAGTTTAGATAATTTACATATAAAAGCGTTACTGTACATTTTATAAAATGTGTTCGGAAAACAACGATTTCAATTTAATCCTATTGTTATTCTGCAAGTTGAAATGCCTCCCTCTTGCTTCTCGGTATTACTAACAATATTCCTTCTTGTCCTAATTTAAAATTGTTAGTGTTGGAAAATTGATGTGTTTCTTTTAGACCCCACCAGTAAGATTCTAGGCCCATTGTGATTTGTCTGATAGACTTGAAGATTATGTGCAAGTGTGAGACAGAGGGAATCTTAATAATAGTCTGAGCATGACAGGTATATGTCTCTTTCTAAATTATTTTCTTCCTTTTCCCAAGAAATTTTGTTTTCCAGTGGCCATATCTGTTAAAACACACACACACACACACACACACACACACACACACACACACACACACACACACACACACACACACACACACACACACACACACACACACACCCTTATACCTCACTTTATGTTTCACAATTTGCAGTGTTTTTTTGTTGGTTGGGTTTTTTTCCTCTTTTTTTTTTTTCCTTTTCTAAAATGCCACTGTTGTTCTAGAAAAGTCCTTAGAAACCAGTCACTGTACCTCAGGATCTGCTTTTATAATGTGTCTTTGAGAACTAGAGCCAGATGTTTAGGATTTCAGACCACCATATTTGTCGTAGGAAGCCTGCCAATGTTTCAAATTCTTGACCCTTGAATTGAATGTGAGGCTCTGACTATATTAAGGAAAACACCCGAGTTTTATGATTCTGCAAGCTTGGGTTACACTATAAATTTCCACTGGCCTCTGCTTGTTTGTCTCTTGCAGGGTTTAGGGTTATTCCCCAAGTCTATTATCCAAGCAGCGTCCAAGTGGCTGCCTCCAAAAGCACATTAGATAATTTCTTGGGGAGAGAATAAACAGCTGTTTAAACAGGAGCCACAAAGCTGCATTAAAATTAATTTAGTCTTAACCGAAAGATAAGTACACCCCCCTCAGTTCTCAGAACGAAACCCAAAGCTTGTCTCCAGCAACGGAAAAGCCATCAGAATCCCTGACGAGTACGTGCCAGGAGAGCTCCCTTTCAGCTTTTGGATTTACTGTCGCCAGTGCCTGCGTCCTGTTTGTGTGATTGGGGTAGTTTATCAGTGATCACTCGTAGATGCATATTTATATAAAGCTCTTAGCCCTGCGTCTCCTTAAACTGTGGTTCTTGATTTGGGGACCACATGGTGTGTGTCCCTCAATTGGCAAGTGCTGTAAATATCTTACAGCTCATCATGTCTAACTTACATGCCCTGTGTCTATAAGGGGAAAAAATAGTGTTTTTCCATAATGAAAAGCATGATTTTTTTTTCTTCCCAATATTCTATCTCCCATTTCCCCTCCAGGTTTTATATGTATCATAATACTTTTTACATTTACCCTGTTAATTCCTAGGTCCTTTTTAAAAAAATCTGTGTAGTGATAACAATTGTTATTACCGCATGGGGATGTTGGAGGCCAGATGTTATTTAGCTATCAAGCTGACCACATGTTCTCTGAGGGCTGGGGAGAGAATACAGAGCATTTCTCTTCTTTAGAAGCCCTACATGTTAAGTTCAGGGCAGTCTGAACCACTCCTTTTAGAAATATGTTCTGTATGTACTTTGAAATCAGAAGGACCTGGGTTCAAAGCCTGATTCCACCATTCACTGGCTGTGTGATTTTAGAGAAAGAGCTTACTTTGTCCGAGCCCATTCTGAAATATTAAGTGGCCAATTGCATCCTCTGGGGGTTGATGAGAGAAGGTGTACCCAGTGTCAGACACAGAGCAGGTGCTCCACAGATATTCCCATCTCCTTTCCTACAAATAAGAGGCCCTACTTTCTGTCCCAGTGAATAAAGCATACTGAGGAAATATGAACATCTGTATAGAAGCTGGAATATTTGCTATCACTATAATTCTCAGTATACCCAACTGTATATACGTGACTGAACTTTGGTGCTTGTTGCCCATTAAGGAGCTATTTATGTCAACTATTAAATTAGGATCCAGCCACTTTTTTCCTAGAAGGTGGTGCTTTGGATATTGTGTGTGTGTGTGTGTGTGTGTGTGTTTACATCAAGGAACTACAGTTTTTCTTTTAAAGATTTTATTTATTTATTTGAAAGAGAGAGAGAGTGCACAAATGGGAGGAGGGACAGAGGAAGAAGTAGACTCCCCACTGGGCAGGGAGCCCGATGACGTGAGGCTTGATCCCAGAACCCTGAGATCATGACCTGAGCCAAAGACAGACGCTTAACCACCTGAGTCACCCAGGCGCCCCAAGAAATTGCAGGTTTGGCCAATACTTTATCTTTCTTCTATGTGTTGATTAAGATGATGATTATACATACTCTGGTCCCATCAAAATTTAGAATGATTCATTCATTTATTTATTCCACATCTACTGAGCAGCCTCTGCACACCCAGACTTGCAAAAAAGATTGAGGAAGCAGCCTGCATGGGGCGCACTCCTTTTTTGTCCAGCAGGGGTGATGGACAAGGTGTGGGGGCAAACATACTGAGCACAACCTGTTGGAGGGGTCATGGCCACTGACTCCATAGTCAGGCAGACTTGCGGTCCAGGGCCAGCTCTTGCCACTTCCTGGTTGCGTGGCATGACTTTGGGCAATTTTAGTCAGTCCTCTCGGGCTCAGTTTTCTCATCTGTACCATGACGATTATCACAGGGTCTAACTCCTGGAGATCTCTGAGGGTCACGTGAGAGAACATCTGAATGTGACTGTGAAATAAATGGCGTGTCCCAGTGCCTGGCACGGAGGAAGCACCAGTAAACAGTGGCAGACTTGCAGCCACCATCATATTTTATTTCATAGGACACGGTGAGAGCACAGAGCACAGAGGCATTCCAGTGGCTGTGATGTGTGTCTGAGGGTCATGAGGGCCCACCAGTGGTCACTGTAGTGGAGAGACTAGCAGGAGTTGGAGGTAGAGCTGGAGCAAGATTTAAAGAAACTAGTCTTTTTCAACAATAAGCAGAGGGACAGAAACTGACACAAGGAAGCTGGGAATTGTGTGCGTCTGGGTTAAACTAGATTCTGTCAGTAAGGACTAGGGGAGAGCAAGGAAAAGTCAAGGGAAAGCCTGTCCACTGCCCCCTGTGCTGGTTAACGGAAGTGAAGAGCTGAGTATGCTTCTGTGATTGTCAAACCTTCTTGGTAGCTACAGGACATTTATTTTCTTCTTTATTTTTATTTTTTAAGTAGGCTCCAAGCACACCCAATGTGGGGTTTGAACTCAGGACCCTCAGATCAAGAGTCACACGCTCTACCAACTGAGCCACCCAAGTGCCCCTTAATGTCTTCTTTATGTTTCACCTTCATTCTACAGCCGTGGTTCTCAACGCGGGCAACATGTTAGAATCACCTGGGAAGATTTTAAACAACCCAGCACCATAAAACACAGAAGCAAGAAAACTTTGTGTATCTTTTCTCATTTCCCATTTCTTTCCCATATTTGTCAGTGTGGGCTTTGCTAAAACTCTTTCCCCCATGTGGTGTGAGGCAGGAGAGGTAAGGGTGACTGTAGGAAGCCCGGATTGCGCCATGCTGTGCTTATAAATGAACATAACCCAGAAGATAAATCTGTTTCCTTGTTCTTCTCTGCATATTTCCCTCCTTCCATCTCATCTTTCCTGCTTCTCCTAGACCTTCTTCTACCTCCAGCCAGCATCCCCTTGTCTGTCTCTCAGGGATTTTTAGTAATGTACACAACGTCTCTACTAATCTGGCTGTTGACACTCCCTCTGGATCACCCATGACAGTTACTTACTGCTTTTCTATCTCTGCCAAGGTAAAAAATGGGATTTGCTCTTTGTTCCTTGTATCAAAGTAAGCTAGTTGATGTAACAGAAAACTCCAAAGTTTCAGTGTTTTCACATTTAATCCTTAATATAATAGGGGTTTCTTAATAGTTGTGGTCATAGTCTGTTGTGGGTTATTCAGAGACCTCGATTTTATCTCTCTAGGAGTTTCACCACCCACCCCCCTAGAATCCTGCAAGGGACCCTTTGATCCAGGCTCAGCAGAAGAGGAAGGAGAAGAAATGTAGAAGCATGGGGGTTGTTCTGTGGGGGAGGCTTGGAAGTAGCATACCTCCTGTCCACCCTCATTCCACTGGCAAGAACTGAGGATGTCCAAAAAGGAAACGGGCTTAGCGAAGATCTAACCTGTCTTGGCCACATCCCCCTGTTCTGGAACACACCTCTTCATTTATAATCTGGAATTAAATCTTTAGGGAGTGCCTGCCACAGACCAGCACTCTTCTTGGGGCTCTGGTTACCGGCAGTGAACAAAGTCCCGATTGAGAAAATACATCCCGATTGGATTCTATGATCTCTGCAGTAACTTGCAGCTTAGCTTTTCCTGTATTCTCTGAAAACAAGAGTTTTCAGGGACATAACTTTTAGCAAAAACTCTTGAGAGTGATCTTTCTTTCCTTCATTCATGCCCCTCCTTCTTCCAGAAGAAGTTAAAGCAAAGAGTTTTTAGCATGTTGTACCCACGATGAGCATTGTCTCTATAACAATTTATTGGAGTTATCAGCGTGTCCTTACATTATTCAGTGGGGCAGGTCAAAGCCCCTTGGTTTTGGGAATTTGGACAAGCAGATGCATTCATGTGAAGTCCCCTGGAGAAATGATGAACATCCCCGGAGCTGGAAAAGCATTTCCATGCAGTTTCCCCATCGGCTTACATCGAAATCATCTCACTGCCCTTGGGATTGAAAACCACATTCTGTCAGCTCTGAATAAATATGACACAACCATTTCTTGCCCCCTCAAGGAGACATTTTCTGGGGAGCAGTGAAAATGATTTGATGAGCTCTCATGTGTGTATGGAATTTTCCAGATGTATCTCACCCCCCTTTCTTTCCCCTAAGAGTTTCTCAAGGGTAACGGTGTGTTTTCTTTGTTTCCTTTTGCATCTCAGGAGGCTGAGCACCCATTGAAGAGCCTGAGCACGTAGTACGTGGTCTACAGGTGCTTTCTGCATCGATGTCCTGTGTGGGTCTCCCAGGGCTGTCCTAGTATAAAGTACCACAAACTAGGCAGCTTAAAGCAGCAGAAATGCACCGCTTCTGAGTTCTGAAGCCTAGCAGTCCTGAATTGAGGTGTTGTCATGGCCCTGCTCTCTGTGAAGGCTTTCAGGGAGAGCCTGTTCCATGCCTTTCTCAGCTTCTGGTGTTGCTGGAAGTCCTGGTGTTCCTTGGCTTAGAAGTGTATTACTTCAGTCTCTGCCCTGGTCATTTCATGGCCTTATCCTTGTGGGTCTCTGTCTTTCATCCTCTTTTGATAAGGACACCAGTCTTTGGATTAGAACCCACTCGGCCGCAGTATGATATCATCTTAACTTGATCATCTGCAAAGCCCTTATTTCCAAATAAGGTCACGTCTACAGATAGCGGAAGTCTGGACTTCAGTGTAGCGTTTGGGGTGACACACTTCAGCCGCAATGGGGGGCACCCGTATCGGGGCAGCCCCTCGCCTTGTGAGCCTTTTAGTCCGATAGATCACCCCGTCCCTGAGCTCACGCCTGTCTGATGGACGCAGGCATGGAGAGCAAATGGACAAGCGCATAAAGGAGCAAGGTGGCTGGAGGTTTGGGGAAGGCCTCCTCGAGGACATGGCAGGGTTCCATAAAGATCAGGGCATGACCCCATCATTCCTGGGCCTGAGTCTCTCTGCTCAGCATGTTCTGCATCATCTCATCCTTGGACAGAATACCCAACGTGGCCACGGCTGATCGTGCCTCATCTGAAAGTTGGAGCCAGTAATATCAATGACACGATGTGTGTAGAGCACCTAACATGGTGCCTGGAGCCCACTGGTGTGCACAGAGACTCCCATCTTTCCTCCAACGCTGTATCTCAGTTTTACACCAAAGTCGGGGTCTGCTACTAGCACCTGGGCATGGGTCGGCTGTGGTGTGAGCCCTTGAGGAGCACACTGTCCTGGGAGCACCTGTTAGTGTCAGAGCCAGTTCAGGCTCTGTCCTGTCCCCTGACGGCCACCGTGAGACATCATGGGGGGGAGGCTTGAGAGAAGAGGAGGAAGCGGAGGCCAGGTGACCGCTAGGCAAGGAGGGAGTGATGTGGCCGCGAGTTCAGGACTGCAGCCACCCATCCCCAGCTGAAAGAGGCAGGGGCGGATCTTCCCGTAAAGGCTTTGCAGGAACACAGCCCTGATGACACCTTCATTTTGGACTCCTGGCTTCCAGGACTGTGAGAGAGTAAATTCTGTTGTTTGAAGCCACCCGGTTGTGGTTCTTGGTTATAGCAGCCCCGGGAAACTCATACATACGGAGGCTAGAGACTATGTTCAAAGCCACTCAGCTGCTGAGGGTCAGTGACAGGATCTGAACCCAGGGATTGGACTCCGGAGCCTGCTGTGCAGTGTGTCTCCCCTGATTGTAAAACTGCAGTGGTGCCAAACCCACGGGGCTCCTGTAGGTCTGAACAAGGCTGTGAATAGAAACATGCAGGGCGGTGCCAGACCCAGACCCAGGCAAGTCACAGCTCCCCCCTTACTAATCCTGTGAGACTTGTAGGTCGCCAGCCTCATGGTCGGACATTCCGCTGCTTCCGATGTGTCCATGTGATGAACAATGTAGTGACTTTAGGATGCCTACATTTTGTCTGTTTTTTTAACACCTTACCATAAATTCTTGAGGAGTTCTTGGCGTTGGGGGACTGGAACTACTTGGGCCAAGAATATAAAGTTGTGTTGTTTTGTTTTTTAGGCTCTGGTTACATATTGTCAAATTGCTTACCGACAAGTATATATGTCAGGATGATTTTAATGACAAGCCTAGGACTTCAAGTCCATTCCTCCCTCCCTGCCTTCTCTCTCCTCCCTGCTCTTCTCTCTCCTCCCTGCTCTCCTCTCCTTTCTTCCAGCATTGTCTTGTAATCCATGTGCTGGCCGTGCTAAGTACACCGACTCCATAACTAAGATTTTCTTAGGACTTACTCACGTGAGTCCAAGAGAAAGAAATCTTTAGGAAAAGAACACAAACAGTCTTCTCTTTTGGCTTATCATATAGGATGTGGGAAGCATGCTCCATTAGAGAACCGCCAGGAATTCATGAATCCTGGGAACTCAGTAACCACAGGAGATACAGAAACTGGGCAGTGATTACAAAATTCCAGTCGCTCTGTTTGTTCCCCCTGCAATAACAGATTATCGTCATTAATTAAGTCCCCAACTTCCAGTATCAGAGCAGCTGCAGAGCAGTTGACGCTGGTGCCCCTGTAGCATCCAGCACGTGGTGTTTGGGGTTATTTTAAGAAAATGTTGAAATTATTTGCTATCATTGGTAGGAAGTTGCTTGTTTTTCATTTTTTTTTTCCTTGCTAATGAATCTAGCTTGACTGAGCTGAATAAGCCCCAGGAGTTCCTACTGTCTCTTTTCATGCAGCTCTTCCATTGGCTGATATTTTATTGCCTATATTCATTAGGGGCAGGGCCTGACTCTTGACATGGCGGCGTTGCAGGTCCCACGGCACAGCTGAGGTTACAACTTAGAGCCAAGAGGCATGCTCTCATTAAGGCACCAGGTGCTCTACTTTTTAGACCTTTTTATAGACTGTGTGACTTCAAAGATGCATGCTGATGCTGTGTCTCCTCGGGACATCTTTCTGGCGCTGATTCCTTTAACGTCCATGGTCTCAACATAGACTTGTTATAAGGAAGAAGAATATAAATCTGTTCTTTCTGTCAGTTCCTACTTTCTTTCTCTCACCCTTGGTTTTCTCTTTTTCACCTACTTTTCCTTCTCATTTCTTTGAGTTTTTTGGTTGTGAAGGATCAGTACCTTGAAACCGAGAAGAGGCAGCATAAAGCCCTCCAACTTGGCATTCAGGTAATAATACATGTGGTTAAGGACCATGATGATCACTGTTGGGCAGGATGTTTGTAAGAAGAGGGAGATAAAGCCGGAATGCAGAGCAGTTTTCCTGTTATTAAACCTCTGTTCTGGCTGTTTGCAAATTCTTTGACATTCTCCCAATGAAAGGTAGGGCCTAACCCTATCCTCCCATCCTTGAGTCTGGGCTACCCTTAGGGACTCGCTTCCATCTACTTAGAATGTGGTACAAGGCACATTGTGGGACTTCTGATATTAGGTGGTAAAAGATGATATAGCTTCCATCTGGATCTGTCTTACTCATGGGATTCTTACCCTTGGAAACTGGCCGCCCTGCTAAGGAAGATCCATCTAGCTTACGTGGAGACCACACAGAGAGGCCCCCCTGGGAAGAGACAGAGGCCCCATCAACCATCAGATGTGAAGGGAATGACCATGCCTTCAGATGAGTCCACCTTCCAAATGTCAGACTGTCCCTTTCGTGCCCTATTCAAATTCCTGACTCACAGAATGTATGAACAGAATAAGTGGTTGTCTTACGCCTCTAAGTTTTGGGATAATTTGATGCAAAGATTTAATACCTAGAATACGCTCTCATCAATATTCTTAGCCAATTTTTTTTTTATCAGAATTAAACCTTTATACTTAATTAACTACCTGGATATCATATGGGCATATCTGACTTTAAGGAACTTTGACTCAAATCCTTTAGTTAATTTAAATAAAATAGAAGTAAATCAATGGAAATTAGTTTAGATACTCCTGAGCTGGCCTATTTCCCTATGGCTTTTGAATCTACGGCAGGTAGAAATAATTGTTTCTATAATTTTTAGCAAAGGCTTAGGAGCAGCCTCCATTAGGTTTGACCCCCTCCCTTCTTGAGAAGTAGCATGGTGTTTTAGCAAGAATCAAGAGATGGCGTTGATTTTGTGTCATTACGAACTTGAGTAGATGGCTATTTATTTTCTTCCCATCCTTTCTTGCTAGATTTTTTAGGACCGGTTTCTTTACCCAGCTCCCCCTCCCCTTTTTTTTTTAGTTTTCACATATTAATAATGTAAAATAGTGTTTCCCAAGCTTCATTTTTATCCCCCCTTCACAATGGTTGACCTGTTTGCTCATCTGTCATATTTTTTGGTTTTAACTTATCTTTATATATACTTAGATTATTATGTGAAGCTGTTTATAAGGAAAATTTTATATTCCTAATGTAAATGGAAGAGTGGTATCATTTGTCATAAATACAAAATATTCATAAAAATAAATATAGAGGAGACAAAACAGTGGTGTTAAATTCTAGCTAGATACTTACGATTGCCAGTGACTCTGAAACTGAAGTGGTAGGCGTTAAAGATGCACCAAAATGAGACTCTTGTTTTTTTATGTTAAGTACAAGGATAGTAAAAGAATTGGAAAGCGTATTTTTTCCCTTCCATGTATGTCTCAGGAGTATAGTCTCAGGAGTCTTAAATTTACCTTCAACATTTGTATTCCTGTTTTGCCCATAACACCTTTCCCATAATATTCCTAATCAGAATTTCATAAATATTTGTTGTATTAATGAACCTATTTGTCTTTTGCATTCCTAAAGGGCTGTTGGCTGACATTTCTAGCGAATGTAGCCATCTCTATACCTATTTGGGAAATATGTAAGGTCCTTGAGCTAGCTGAGCTTGAGGGCAGAGCTGGTTTATATGTAACTAAGGCTGTGATGATTAATTTTACATGTCAGTCTGACTGAGCACGGGGTGCTCAGCTCTTTGGCCAGAAAGTATTCTGCGTGTGTCTGTGAGGGTGTTTTGGGATGAGATTAACATTTGAATCTGTGGACTGAATAAATTAGATTGCCCTCTCTAATGTGGGTGGGTCTCATCTAATCAGCTGAAGGCCTGCATAGCATGAAAGGCTGACTCTCTCAGGAGTAAGAGAGAACTCCTCCTGCCTGAGTTCCTCGAGGTGGACATTGGTCTTTTTCCTGCCTCTGGACTCAAGACTAAAACATCAGCTCTTCTTGAGCCTCAAGCCTGCCTGCTTTCAGACTGGAATTTATGCTATTGGCTCTCTAGCTTGCCAACCGTAGATTTGGGGACTTTGCAGCCTCCATAATCACATGAGCCAATTTCTAATAGTTATTTATATATATATATAATTATTTATGTATATTATTTATATATATTATTATATAATTTATAATTAGGAACAAGGAATTATATATATATAATTATAACAAGGAAAATTTTATAATTTATAATATATAATTATATAATATATAATTTGTTATATATGATATATATTATATGTTTAATATGTTTTATATATAGATATATATCCCTCCTATTGATTCTGCTTCTCTGCTGAACCCTAATACAGAGGCAATATCCTGCTTTGAGGTGCTTTGATTCTAGGAGTCATTCAGATGTTAATTATAAACATTCCAATTTTACGCTCAGCCGTATGGTTCTTCAGAGAACATATTTAGTAGGGTCTGCAGCCATGGACCTGCTTTATACTTGAGGAGAGAGCAGGCAGTGGCTCTGTCCTTAGCACCTTCATCTTCTTAGGGAGTCATCCTTTCTTCCTCAGCTTTTGCAGTACGTGCCCTGTGCACCGCTCCTGTTCTGTCACGGCACCAGCGGTCTCAGACTTCACAGAATGTTAGCAGACTGAAGCCCGGTTCCCCACCTGCTGGGCTTCGGGTGCCCTGTCTGTTCCAGGTCTTGTGACTCACAGGATGCTCCATACGCTGCAGAATCCATGCACAAATGGACCAGAGATCTGAACACATTTTGTCTACCTCTAAGTCCTGTACCCATTTGATCTTTTCCTCTTACCTCTCAGTAGATGGACCCTCTCAATTTACCTGTCGAGCACCTGGTAGTCAAGAGATTATGGCTTTTATTGATTTTGGTTTTTTTTTTTTTTTGAACACTCATAGCTTGAATCACCCAGAAGTAGAGCCTGAGACAGGGATTTGGTTGCCCATATTGATGGAGGGAGTGTTCTCAGTAATGGGTGAGGAAAACAAAGTAGGAGAGAGGAAACGAGTCAAGAGAAGATGTGACCTCTAGTGACATCTACCTTTGTCCTGAGGCTTAGGGGGCTCTGGAATGTGAAGTGCACCTTAAAGCTGCTCCACCTAGAGACCAGAGGGCCAGGCTATGAACCCCCATATCACGAAGTCATAGCCCATCCCTGGTGGGGGCCTCACCTTCCCAGGTGTTTTCAGTGAGGCAAGCAAAGACATTGGCCAGGGATACTTCTCCAGAGAAGATCACAGCACTGGGAGATGGTAGAGTGGCTGATGAAATACGATGTGACCATGGCACCAACATCTGCTTCCCCCTTCTGGTTGTTTCCCTTTGCTCTCTCCTCAGCCGTCTTTGGTGCCTTTTATTTTCATACACAAAAATGGACATGTACTCAAATTTATGATTATCCATAGCTCTCTAGCTCTCAATGTTTTTCATATATCTGTTGTGCATTTTATTATTGCCTTAGTCACAGAGGCCCATAAAACAGATTCGAGGGCAGAGACTAGATTTGCAGAGTGACGAGTAGAGACCTCGACGTAATTAAATTTACTGGATTCTGTTGGAAGAGAAAAAGGTATAAAACTCTAGGTATCATAGATGATTGCCCGCTCCTTTGCTGACTCCCTTTGTTTTTCCTCACCGCACTTGCATCTTGTAGAGGCTGGTACAGAGCGTTTGCAGAAGACACGCCTGTGAGGCCCTGGGGCGCATCCTAGGTGGGCTGTCTTCGGGTCATCCTTTCCCCTCACCTGTCCCTCCCCCAGGCCTCGCGTTCCCAGTCAGTCGCTTCCTTTTATCAGTATTTATTGCTTTTAATCCATCTCCCCCATCCCAGGAGAAAGTCGCTAATGTGATTCTGCAAGTTCTAATGTAGCAGGGACCTCACTGTCAGAGCCACGCTGGGTTGTGTGGCCTTAAGCAACTCCAGGTGGGCTCCTAAGTGGTAGCTGCCAACTGCCAGGAAGCTGGAGGTTCAGAATACGTCTTTCTGAAAAACAGTTCTATTAGGGAAAAGTGACATTTTTAAGCCCTCGTGTGTGTTGGACCCATAAAAGTTCAGAAGGTTGTCGAGAGGAGAGTGCAGCCATTTCAAGCTTCCAGGAGCTGCTGGAGGTGAGAAGATAAGTGTCCTCCTTCCTGATATTATATATGAAGTGCGCTCTTGCTACTGGGGGAGATAGAAGCATTGTCATTATTGCTTGTTCGTGATTATATTTAAATAATTGGACACAAAATCGGCATTTATGTATAACCGGTAATCTGAAGCTTATCCCTATGTCTGACTCTGGGCCTTTACAAATCAAAATCTGGCTGCAGTTGGCCAGTGAGATGTCTTGATGTAAAGGGAATCTTTAAATAATCAGATTTCCACTGCTTTGGGACGACTGGCATGCTACAATACGAATGGATCTGCATTTTTCTCACTTTTATTAGATAGGTGCGGGTTTGTGTAAAGCAGCTACTTGTTTGTCTGGCCCCTTCACGCTCTCTCCCATTTTGTATTATGCTCCAGGGCTTTGGACGCCTCCTCACAACCATGATCTCATTTGCTTCTCCTGGCCAAACGGGGCAGGAGGTGAGGCAGGGGAGACTGCCCATTTGACAGAGGTGAATGTGGGCGGAGGCCACAGCTGGCTCAGAGCAGAGCTTCCTGGTCCTGGAGTCTGTGCCCCTAACCACGCTGCCACCCTGCCCTCACCCTGAAGATCAGGAGGTGGGGGGTGGACAGGAAGTTTCCTCTAAACGTTACTCTGCTCCTCATGGTTTTGTGCCCTTTGGACTGTGCTGTTTTTTTGCTCTTGTCGTGCTGCGTCCCCTAAATGCCATGTCCTACATCACCAATGGAGTCCCAGCCCTAGGAAGACATAGGATGATGGGACACAACTCAACGGCTAGGAACCGTTGTACTTTCTCCATCATGGGACTCAAGTACAAGGCCTGCATCCTCTTCCACAGCTGAAAAGTCATGGAGGCTTGTGACAGGTACCTCTCTGTACCCTGGGTGACTTTCTAGCCGCATGGGACCTCGCCAAGGCTAAGGCTGTAACTCTTCTTCCAGATGCTTATGTACCTGGTTCCAGAAGTGTTTGTTGAATGAATGCATGATCCTGAAGACCATTCTTGTGGTAGTTCAAGGAAGGGGACACTTCCTTAGCTTGGTGAGAGCAAGCTGGCCATAGTGGGTTTTGGTAGCCAGACCTTCCACCCCGTACCCACCTGTGGAGAACAGCAGGACCACGTTCAGGCAAACATTACCAAGGAGTGACCAGGTGCCATGTGCTTTCAGAAAGGAAACTACCCATTTTCAGCAGTCCTGGTGTCCCTCCAAGCTCTGAGAAAGTTCTACAGCACAGTGGGTCCGATGAACAGAGGACTGGACTGGCATGGGTGTGGAGAGACCCCTTATTACACACGAAGAAACAAGGACGGAGTTTTTGAATAATTGGGGTCAGACAAAATAAGAGAAGTGTGCATCTCTTGTTATACACACACACACACACACACACACACACACACACATCCTCAGTAAAGTTAGACAACTCACTCCTTCCAAATTGTCCCCCAAATGAGACCCTGCTTCAGGAGCTAAGCATCGAAGGGTAGCCCACACTCTCCCACCTTGGACCACCTCCTCCCCTTCCCCCGGGGCACCTCTGTCTGGGCCTCCTCCCATTGCTTTCAATCACTTGCCATCTCCGCATTAGCCCCCGTGCCCCATCATGCTTCTGAGTTAGAAAGTTTCATCTTGCAGGAACTCTGTTTCTTAGAAAACACGCCCAAGCCATCGAGCTGCAGTTGAAAGAGGGGTTCAGGAAGGGCTGGGGTCTCGAGGCATGCTTCAAACGCTGATGTGACTCACAGGTTTCTGTGTGAAATTACCCATCGGGGGCTCCTGAAAGTTGTGTCAAGCAGCTTCATCTGGTGCAGAGCAAATGCCGCATGGCTTGTGACGATGGTTCTGTTAATAGTGTTTGGCAGTGGCTGTCCGCCTGGACATCTGCACCCCTGCAGGCTGCAGAGGGCGGGCAAACAGCCTCAGGAAGCTGGCTTCCGGTGCTCTAGGTGATGCGGAGGCCACCATTCAGGACTCTAGGTGCAGAAGGGGATTCCGACGTGTATGGTAACTGAGAGCGTGCCCCTCCTCCTGGGCGTGGGGGTGCCATTTAATTTCTCTTAGTGCTGGAAGGGGACTTGGTGGAATTGATTTGGCAAAAAGGTTAATGCGTTGTTATGGCTGCCAGTTGGCCGATTGAATCGCTAGTAATTGGGGCAGGGGAAGCATTTAGTTCGACACGCTGAATGCAGGTCCACAGAGCGGATGTGTTGGTTACATCATTTTCTCCGTGTGCATGTTCCCACGTGTGTTTGCAGCGCACACATTGCTCTTGCTTTGACTCCTCTTACGCTCCCTTGTTATGCAAGACGTTGGCGTTACCATCCTCTGGCTGCTCAACAGCCCCCACTCCCAGCCCCTGGAGGAAACACAAGACAAGAGCTTGTTTTTCTTTTCTGCCACGTTGCTGGAGAACTGTGCAAATGCTGGCCCTCCTCTTTTACAGGCTGGGGTTCTCCTCAGTGGGATGTACCCGTGATGATCCACGAGGGTAGGGTCAGCAAATGACAGCCCACACCAAGACTATCCCATCACTTGTTTTTATTTTTATTTTTTTCATCACTTGTTTTTATAAATAAAGTTTTATTGGGACACCGCCATGCCCATTGTGTAGGACTTGCCTGGGGCTCTGTTCACACTTCAGTGGAGATTTGAATAGTAGCCACAAAGACCATCTCTTCCTCAAAGCCTAGAATATTCACGCTGGACCTTTAACAGAAAACATTTGCTGCCCCCTTAGGGTCGCTAGATTTAGCAAATAAAAATACGAGATGGCCATTTAAATTTTAATTTAAGATAAACAGCACACAATTTTTTTAGCAAAATTGTATCTCAGTTTTAACTGGGCAGCTTGTTTTTTTTTTTTTTTTCTTTAATCTGGATGCCCTGTGACCCCTGAACTGGGCTAAGGGAAGGAAAAATTGCAGCTTCTGTTTACATTTAACTTGTATCTTAATTCATCTCACTCCCTACGTCTTTAAATGTTTTGTGATACCCTATCTAATGGCACATGACATCATTTGTGGATGAATTAAGTGGACCACTTTTGAGGGTATGGTCAAAATTGAAATTTGCTGGCAGTGATCAATGGCTACGGCAGTTTGGGGGCTGCTAGGAGAGCAGGAAAAGCCCCTGCTCCCTTGACTCTCCCTTCTGGAGGAAAGAACCCAAATTCCAGCTCTGGCTGACCTCTAGGTTCATTCCTAGATGGGGTTATTGTGAAAGTCCACTGGGTATTTGTATCTACATTGTTGACCGGAGCCTACGGGATAGGGGCGGTGCTCCATAAATGCCTTCTTTCCTTTTACTCAAAATCTCCAAGGAATGGAAAGTACCGAGGGTCCCCGCAACACCAGGAGTGAACCCCCCTTAAAGTGGGCCTTTTCTCCCGGGCCTTGTTCTGGCGACACTGGTGACTCACTCGCGGGTCAAGCTGTTTGTGTCTGGAGAGTCAGAGCGCTCTGCCCTATGGTTTCAGTTCACATGGGGTTTGGTGACATGGTTTTGTTTTAACTTTGGTTTATCGTGTGAGTTTCCATCCTTCATCTCTTTTGTCTCTGGGGTTCTTGTGAAACTTTGGGGGTTCGTTTGAAATTGCCCAGTGAGCCACCGCTGCCGTGACTGTCAGGGTTCACGGTAAGAGTGAGGGGGCTCCCCAGCTTGGAGTCTTGTCTGGTTGTGGCCACTTCCTGGATGTCCCAAGGAGAGGGAGGACAGGGCCCTGGCTTCTGGGAGAACAGAGGGGCCTGCTGAGTGTCTCCCAAGCATACCCTGCCCCAGTCCACAAACATAGCCCCGGGCTCATGAGCAGGAGGTGAACTGCGTCAGCCACCTGGGAGGAGACCCCCGAGCGTCTTGGTCCTGGGGCCCCTGGGGTCTAAGAGGATTGCTGCTACACAGCAAGTCAGTCCCTGATTCTTAGCTATTCCTGGGCCGGGCGGAGGCTGGCAGAGGAGCACCACTCTTCCCGCCCAGGAGAGCAAAGGGCGCCTCATCTCTCTGGGTGTACGGTGGCAGTCATGAGTTGAGAAAAGGGACAGTAGTCCTAATCTCTGTTTGTCCCCCGGAAGCCGCACTCCCGTCTTCTGTCATCGTAGAACAGAGACGCTGTTTTCTACCGTTCATTCATCCGGTCATTCCTCCACCAACCAAACTTGCCTGGAGACCCCCTTCATCCGCGTCTTGCCCTGTGCTTCACACTAAGGACATACTAAGATGGTTAGGACTCAGTAGCTACCCTCCAGAGGCAACGTTTAGAGGAGAAATCAGAAATGTAAGAGATGTTTTGAAGGTGGTATGATTAATATCAGGGTGCAGAAAGCCCGTGTGCTATCAGAGCACTGTAGAGGGGTATTTGACACAGATAAGGTGATGTTTAAAATGGGTTTTGAGGCCTGAGCAGGAGTTTGCTAAAAGAAGAAGGGGTTTGGGGAAGAGCATAATAAGCAGAAGGAACAGGAATATAAAGCTCATAGGCTCGGAATTGCAGGGTGGGTCTGAGAAGCTGACGCTGATTTTTGGTTTGTATTTGTTTATTTTGAGTAGCTGCATGAGCATTATATGTGAAGGCAAGAAAGGACCCGATGAGGAAGGGGCTGTGGGCTATACTGCATTTCTATTACCTGAATGCAACATGGAAAATATGAATTACAGAGCAGATAAAAAGTAAAACTGGCTTCTCAGCCTGAAAACCCACAGGATGACTTGACTGAAGTCATCAGCTAAGGAAAGAAGAACAAACTCACATTTTTTCTCAAAGCTTTAGCAGCCCCCAGCTTCCTGCTACATCAAGTCTCAATTCCTCTACCTGATATATGCACAACCTGCCCTGAGCCCATGTGATCACATGTCTGGCTCCCCAGCTCCTGCCTTTTTTTTGGTGCTGGCCAGCAGTCCCTGCCACTTGCATTTTACTGGTGAAGAAACTGCGTTCGCTAGAGGTTAAGAGCCTACCTAAGGGAGACAGAGCCAGTTCTGAGTAGAGTTTGGACTTGAACCTGCATCTTGCTGTGGAAGCCAGGCTCTTTCCTGGAAGAACCCAGCCTCATGGCACTTGGTCAGCTGCTGTGGACCGACTGATAACAATCAAGTCTTTCAGCAAGTGTTGGGCTGAGCCCGGCATCTTCCCCCACTTCCCCTGCCATCTTGTTCCAAAGCCCGAGTTTCCAAGGCTTCATGCCATGGGTACTTGGCTTTGAGAAAAATGAGCATGTTTTTCATTCTTGTTGCCAGTCTCCCCATGTATCAGGGCTATTATTCCCTCCTTGCTCATGGTTGAGCTGGGTCTAAAATGTACAACGTGGACAGACCTCATTTGAATGTTCAGTGTTTGGGGGTCACTCCACAGAGCGGAGTTTGTGGGATCTTCTCCCTTTGACTCTTTTCCTTGGATCAGCTTGGAAATGTAGCATTTCAAAGACCTTCTTGGCTAGAGGATTTTTTATTGTAAACATAAAACATTCATTGAAACATTAAACATTTTACAGCTGCTTTTCAGCACATAAATTTTCATAGACACCCACCCCCTCACTGCCACACCATCCTCATATACTGTTCCTTCCTCCTCCCGCTCCCTCCCCCCAGTGCTCTTCCTCCTCCCCCCCTCCCCCTCCCCTTCCCCCTCCCCTTCCCCCTTCCCCCTCCCCCTCCCCTTCCCCCTCCCCTTCCCCCTTCCCCCTCCCCTTCCTCCTCCTCCTCCCCCTCCCCCCTCCCCTTCCCCTCCTCCTCTCCCTCCTCCTTCCCCTCCCCTTCCTCCTACTCCTCTTCCTCCTTCTCCTTCCTCTTTCTTTCCCCTCACATAGTTCCAAGACCAAATTTGAGGGTGGGTGGGGGGCTCTACTGCAGATAAAATGTAACACGCAACGTGAGTCATCCAGTTTGAAAGAGCACACTGTATTTTAGCCCAGTGAAGAATGTGCATGTGCCAGAGCTCTGCCAAGGGAAACAAACACTCCAGATCCTTCCACCCCTAACTTGAGCCACTGTGAGGCTGAACCCTATGCCAGGCCTGTGGAGGCTACTGGGCGGTCCTCAAATGTGTCTCCTCTCCCAGCCAGAGTCCCAGGAAGGCTGACTTTGAGAAAGCCAGAAGACCCAGGAAAACCAGTTATTAAAGTATAACAAGCCAGCATGTGATTTGTTAAGGGCCATCTTTCTGATTGGATGGTCCATGGATGGTTTGGCTGCTCATTAAAGACAGGTCTATCAGGAAGTTGACCTAGTTTTGTCCAAAATAGGGCAGGGTGAGGCTGGTGCTCAGAGACCAGGGGAAGAGAGTGTGGAGTGGTGACAGTTGAAAATCTGATAAGTCTTGACCCTGATGGGCACTGAGGGAGCCTGGGGAAAGCAACCCAGTTTCCTATGGATAACATGGATTCTTTGGCCCAGTCATAGCCTATGGAAGTAATACTATATATTACTGCCTGTGCCATGGCCTCACAGTGGGTGATGTGAATTTCCTTGCTCCTGGATTTGGGGCCCTGGTCATGTGATTCTCTTTTGCCCATGAGGGATATCGGCCAACACCATGTGAGCAGAGTCTTCAAATGTGCTTACATGATTAGGTTCACTCCCTTGCACTTCTCTCATAGCCAGTGCCTCTGCAGCACTCTGGAGTGAGGCACATTCAGGAACCCCAAAACTTGAGTGACAACTTGGAGCAAAGTTCTGCCAAGCCCAGTCAATATCAGCCAAGCTCCAGCCAACCCCTAGTCCAGTGAGCAAGAAAAATATTTATTCTTGTGACTCAGTGAGGTTTCAAGATTGTTTGTTATGCAGCAATATTGTGGCAATTGCTGACTAATACACCTTCCAGTGACTTTGTATTCCACTAAGAGTAAAAATCCATACTCTCTACCAGGGCCTACACGTTCTACAGATTTGGACCCTTGCCTTCCTCTCAGACTTTACTTGACATGATGCATAGTCTTGCCAAATGCCCTCTAGCAACTCTGATCTTCTGTCTATTTCTGGGGCACACAAAGCCTCGACTTGCCTCAGGACCTTTGCACACACTGCTCTTTTTGTCCAGAAAGAGCCATGGCTGGTTCTTTCGAATCCTTCTGGCTCAGTTTAAATATCACTTCCTCAGAGACCTACCCTGACCACTCTTATCTAAATAAAAGCATTAACCGTAATCATCATCTCATCATTTACTAAGTGCCCGTATGTTCCAGACTGTGTTCTTGGCATCTCACAAAAGCTCTATGAGACAAGTACTATGACTAGTCCCCCTAGTGTACAGATGAGGCTCTGAGGTTCAGAGAGGCTTAGCAAGTTGTCTGTGTTACCCAGCTAGTAAATGGTGCAATTGGATTCAAACCATCTTCCTTCCTCCCCACTCTGTTTCTTTTCTTCTGAGCACTTCCCGCTATCTGAGTATGTGTACCTTCATTTCTTCCTTTACTGTCTCTGCCTTCCCTAGAGTGCAAGCCCACAAGCTTGTGTAGCTCATAGGGAGGTCTTGTAGCCACAGCTGGCAGATTGCTTGACATCCAAGGCCTGGTTCTTTTTCTTTTCCTTTTTTTTTTTTTTTAAGATTTTATTGATTTTTTTGACAGAGCGCACAAACAGGGGGAGCAGCAGAGGGAGAGGGAGAAGCAGGCTCCCCACTGATCAGAGAACCCAATGCGGGACTTGATCCCAGGATTCTGGGACCATGACCTGAGCTGAAGGCAGACGCTTAACGACTGAACCACCCAGGCATCCCCCCCACCCCGAGTCCCAGTTCTGTCTCCAGTCCCTTCCATGACCGAGGATAAATTGCAACCCTTCTGTTGGCCTCGGTTTCCCCACCTGCCAGAGAGAGGCTTGTCCTTGATCTCTTGGGTCCCTCTGCGACTGAACATCCCCTGGTTCTCAGAGACTCTGCAGCCAAAATAGCACGCCTTTTTGGTAGCCCCGAGGCATAGTGGCCCAGGAAGTTCTCAGTCCATCCGTACCAAAGTACTGAGCTTGGTCAGAGCGCTTGGGTTCTGCAGACCCTAGAGGGATGACAAAAGCATTCTTTGCCTTTCCCACAGTTCATTTTTCCACAGAACTGGCTCTTTCTTTCCCAGACCTGCTTCACTCATTCCTGCATCTGACATTTATCCAGTCCACCCCCATGTCCTGGGCTACGTGTTGAATTCCCAGGGTACAAAGGTCACCAGACCTTGGGCAGAGCCACCACTCCATACATATCTGAAGAATGAACACACAGATCTTGTCTACACCCTACAAGCAGCTCATCACACATATCTATAAATTAGCCCCAAAGGTTATATGCAAACAATTTCGGTTGTCCAGTGGTGGAAGTACTTAGTTGTTTTTGGGCAGTCATTCAATCATTTCTATCCTCAGAGTTTACTGGGCATGCCTCCATGTCAAGCCCTGGGAATACAGAGTTAAATAACACAGGAGAAGTGGAGCCCAGCCATGCTGGCTACAAAGTTCACCTTTTGGCTCCCTCCCTCTAGTCTCCTTAGGGTCTTGCCCCATGGCAGCAACAGTCCGACAGTCTGTGTTACCATCCAAGACCCCGGCTCTAATTACAGCGTAGCCACGATCCACAGGCCCTAACCCTTGAGCAGACGGCAGCTGCATGAAATCGCTGGGCGCAGATAGGAATCAACAAGGGAGATTAGGTAAGGTGCTTATTTGAGGTGCTGTCTGGGCCCGTTAGCAAGAGAGTTCCCCCGGGCTCGAGGCGTGCCTTCAGCAGTTATGTTTCATGCACGCTCAGATTACACCGCTCGGTGATATTACATCTGCATGCACCTTGCCCTCTGACATGGCAAATACGCATGCTGCCAAAATCCTTGTAAAGCCGTGTATCTTAAGTGGGAAGGAGCATCTTTGGGCGGGGGAGGGGGGGAGTGAATTCATTTGCAAAGCAGCCTGACACACAGTCTCCTATTTCTTCTCGGAATCAGATAATTCATTTTTATACCCCTAGGCCATCGTGAAATTCGAACCTGGGCAAAACCGGGGACTATTTGTAGCAGTGGGATCCGAGAAATTAGCCAAGTGCATTCTAAAATTATCAATTGCTGATCACACAGCTTAGGTGTGTTTGAGGCCTTGTGGGGTACGTCGACTAAAGCTGTGGCTGGCCAGCCCTCCACCACCAGAGGCTGCCTGCATGGATAAGCAAATGCAAAACAGCCAGGCTTTTGTGGGGTAGCTTCTGCCTGTGTGTGATGTATGCATCGTAGGTAGATTACCTTTAAATCCTTACAGCTACCGGTAAAACAGATAGTATATCCCCATTTTGCTGATGAGGAAATAGAACCCCAGAGAAGTTAGACTCTGCCCTACAGAGAGAGAAGGGGGGAAAACTGGAACCATGAGAGATGATGGACTCTGAAAAACAAACTGAGGGTTCTAGAGGGGAGGGGGTGGGGGGATGGGTTAGCCTGGTGATGGGTATTAAAGAGGGCGCGTTCGGCGTGGAGCACTGGGTGTTATGCACAAACAATGAATCATGGAACACTACATCAAAAACTAATGATATAATGTATGGTGATTAACATAACAATAAAAAATTTAAAAAACTTAATGAAATAACATAAAAAATAAATAAAAGAGTGAAAATGACAGACATTGAAATGTTACAAGAAGTCCACACAGACTATTGGATTAAAATTGCTACTTTAAGTTAAAAAAAAAAAAAAAGTAGGGCACCTGGGTGGCTCAGTCGTTAAGCGTCTGCCTTCAGCTCAGGTCATGATCCCAGGGTCTTGGGATCGAGCCGCGCATCGGACTCCCTGCTCGGCAGGAAGCCTGCTTCTCCCTCTCCCACTTCCCCTGCTTGTGTTCCCTCTCTCACTATCTCTCTGTCTCTGTCAAATAAATAAAATCTTTAAAAAAAATAAAATAAAAAATGAAAGAAAGAAAGAAAAGGAAAAGACCAAAAAAACACTCAAAGTTGAGTTTGGGACTCTGGTGGTAGAATATTAAATCATAACAAAATACTTAATGTTTGTTTGTTTCTTTTTCCCTCTAACACTAGGAGTATGTATAATAGTTAAAATGTATACAAAATATATAAAATATGTTAAAAATGAGTGTATTAATATTCATAAGATAAAAATAAAGGTGGTGGATACATCTATGGATGATAATGAAGCATGAATTAGGCTCAGGGAAGTGTTTGCTGGTCTAGATGAGAAAGGGCTAAGGAGGAAACACTGCAGATATTGCAGTAGGTGTAATATATTACACATCTGTGAAAAGGGACCAGATAGACTGCCCCTATCAATGTCATGTTGGGTGTTGGAGTCTCAGGTGGCCTGGATTGCAACTATACTCCCTATATTTAACCAGGCTTTTTATAAACCTTGCCTCTTAACGCCTCAAGCTGACTGCCACATCCTGGGTGGTTATTTAATACCGAGTTTGACTTTCTTCACTTGGAGGGTCCTCAAAAATAGATGGAAGACCAGAAAGCAGCCTTTTAAAGGTCTGGCGCGGTTTACAAGACTAAAGCTCTGGGCAGAGTGACTGAGGTGTCCCGTTCCCTTATTTTCTTTCCTTTAGTGGTAAACAGACCATAGTGGGCTGAATCAAGAAAAAAGTAAGACAGCATGTGGGAAGCATTTCTAAGAGGCCTTTCCTTGTCTTAACATCAAGAAAGAAGAAAGGAAACAAAACAGAAGAGAAAAATTAGGACTTCCTGTAGGATAGTTTAAGTCTCTATATGATTCAACTGCAGCCTGACCCAGAGGAAGGAGGAGAAGCCACAGACCAGATGGCCTTATGAGTGATCTCCACTTAATCACTCCCCGAGCTGCAGCTCATCTGAAGGACGGATATGCCAAACACAAAATTCTATCGCTGTTCCCTTGCTCCTAAGGGCTGTGAGAGGTGGGTGTCACCAGGACCCCTAGTTGTGCCACCTGAGAAGGAAAGTCCCATCAGGACTGGGAGGGGTCAAATGACTTGGACAAGTAGAGAAAGCCCAGTGCTGCTTCAAACAGTGGACACCATGCGTTCCTGCAAAGTAGGTTTGCAGTGACTCGAAAGGGAATAGCACAGTACACATAAAAGACAATCGGACAGATTTGTTCTAGGTTTTGAACAACCTATCAGAAACTAATTAGCACTGAAAAAATGCAGTGCATTTACCAGGAACAGAGACAAATTATTTTTATCAACCAGCATTAAATCCAACTAGGTTTCTTGGGAGTCTTTAAAACAAAAGTTCTCCTTAACCAGTACAAAGAAGCATGGATATTTAGTGACAAACTTTTATCCTGGAACATAATTCTAAGAATTTATCAGGTAAACCCTCATTTATTTAAAAAAAAAAAAAAAGATTCAGGGGATGATACAGTATCCTAGAATAGAGTTTACTGAAGAACATTCTTTTATCAGTCATGCCTGCCTTGTATTTACCTAGAGTAAAAAATAGGGTGTAATATTAAATTATAAGTTAAGGAAGTCTTTTCTGCAAAGAGTTAACAAATATATAGACCTAGTTCCTTACCAGCTTGCCAGCATCATGTGGGATTGACATGATAGGGGCAGGAGAGGAGGAAGGAAAGAAGGAAGAAAGAAAAAGAAAGATGAGAAAGAAATGAACATGTGTTAGATTAAGACCAGAGGCAAAGTGGTCACCCAAATGAACAGGAATAAACTGATTAGCCCCCACCCTCTATCTTTTACACAATACCTGCTCTTGAGGGTCTCACTTGGACCTATAACTGAAAATACACCTCTAAGTAGTTGAGTGACTTGAAGCCTTGATTAACGTTATGTAATAGATTTCATGGAAGTGAATCAGATTAAAACAAGACTGTTCTTTCTAATGTAATTTAGTTAACAAGCACAACAGATTTTTAAACCCACTCCTAAATCGTGATAAAATCTCTAAGATAAACATATTTGTCTTCCGTTGTCCCATGATAATAGCCATCTTAGTTAACATTTATGGAGCACTTACTATATGCTAAGGGCTGTATATGCATTATCTTATTTAATCTTCAGCGACAACTTTATGAGATAAGTGGCATTCAGTAAATTCAGTCACTTAATTATTGAAATGGGCTGGTGAGCCAGCCTAGCTCACAGGCCAGAAGTTCCAGGGGTCAGGCTTTCTGATCAAATTCCATCCTGGTCCCAGCTTGGCTTGATGTCACCTGGGCGCCCCTCAGTGTACACTCCAGCTTTAATATCAGTGGGGATAATTCTGGGCCCTTTGGTTGGCTGATTCTTCCAGCATAATGGCAGTGATTCCAGAAACCTCGTAGGAATCTCATTTCAGCAGCCAGATGGAGAGAGAATGAGCAGAAGGAATATTGGGGTTGGGGGACCATCCACCTCTGTTCCTCAAGATTCTTCACAAGTGTCTTTATCACAGCAAGTGTTATTGTAGAATTTCACTGCATTATATCCTCCTTCTTACAGATGATAAAAACATTAAGAAAGCCTAGAATTGAAGGGACTTTTCCAAGGTCACATGGTTTATAAGTGGCACAGAAAGAAAAAAATCTGTCTAATGCAATCCAACTTATCCATCTCAAGAAGAGAGATATGCCAAGGAGGATGATTATTAAATTATCACTAATGTGAACCCTTGTAATTACTCCCATAATTTTCTTTAGGCTTATCCCATAGGGCGTTGTTAAGCATTATTAGATTGTGATTATAAATGGATTTGGTCAGGCATTTCTCTTTTGCTCTGTGGCAGCTTTTTCTCCAGAGGGCTTGGCCTCTGGAGAGACCATCTCCCCTGTGTCCATTTGCTGGATATGAAGCTCTGGGAGCACCACTTCCCTTCCCAACACTTGAGCTTTCTTCATCTGATGAGTGCTCCATGAATCTTCAGGGGAGAATCCATACATACAGGCTGATTTCAGATAGCCTAAGATCAATGTGCAAATTGGTGAATCCCCATGTCATGTCTATTGAATAGAGGAATGAATGAATGACCTAGTCATTAGGACTTCTTAGATGGCTATTTTGAGGAAGCTGGCCCAGAATGTGCAAGCCAGAGTTCTCATTGCACATACCAGTTTCTTTTAATCCCTTCATGGATTCCATGTTCTTAAGTTTGTTTGTTTTCTCTACCAATAAATAGTGTTTATTAAGTAGAAATACATTTTCTTATGTATTAACCAGGGGTAGCAGCCTTGGGATTTTTTTTAAAGCAGTTTCCCTTTGCATGCCCTTTATTTCCTTCCTCACCCAACTTTATGAGGTAGAATTGACAAATAAAATTGCGTATATTTCAGTGGGCATGATGATTTGATATACGTGTACATTGTAAATGATTACCACAATCAAGTTAAATAACACACTCATCACCTCACTTAGTTACCTGTTTTATTTTTTTAATAGTGAGAAAGTTTGAGGTCTACTTTCTTAGCAAATTTCAAGTATAAAATACAGTTATTATTAACTGTAGTCACCACGGTGCACATTAGATTCCTAGAGTGTATTCATCTTATAACTGAAATTTGGTACCCTTTGACCTACCTCTCCCCATTTCCCCAGCCCGCACCATTCCCTTCCGTTTCTAGGAGTTCAACTTTTTTCTTAATTATTTTTATGATGCCCATAGAAGTATTACCATACTGTCGTGCTCCCACTCTCTCACTCTTTTTCCTATCTGGCTAATTTCTACTTATGGATACTTTAATTATGTGCAAAAGCCTGGAGACTGGACATTTTAACTAGTGAGCATAGCCTTGGCACAAATAAATGCACTGTTTTGGTTATGTTTTCTGAAATAAGAGAAAAGAGATCTTGTCCCTCATCACCAGGGCCTCTGAGTTTGGCAAATCTGAATGAGAAGACCTCTCAGGTCCTTTTGTAGGCTGAACAATCATGATTTGGAGCTATACTAACTCAGCCAACAAGTAATAACCCACCCACAGTCTCTTCTGTGTCCCTTGGCTGCTGGGGTGAGGTTGCTGTGCCCAGGAAGGGGTGCTATCCAGAAAGAGCTCACCATTTATACTATCAAAGAAAACACAAGCAAAAAAGAGGCCTCTCTTCAAAGAACCTAATCCTAGGCGTTTGGGGAGAGAGGCTTAGACATTTGCCAAAGGTGATAAAGAACACAGTGGGTGGCCCACCACCCTGGGTTTGGGTAAAGCAGGACTTGTCCCTGTTCCCTTGGACCATGTCCTTCTATACTGGGATGATAGCGCCTTGCGATACTAATCATTTTAAGGCTGCAAGATGATATGAAAAGAACAGGGACATTCTTCAGCCAGTGCCTACCAGGGTGGCCATCCTGGTGTTAGAATATCAAATTCTTCCACACTGTTTGATAAGTGGTCCTGGCTTAAGCTCCTCAGATGCCCACGGACCACTGGGATTGCTGAGTGAGTCATCACCTGAAGGAGTAATGCCTGCTTTCATGGAGGAGGGACATGGCCCTGGAACATGCACTCAGATTGGTCAGTGACAGTTGTTAAATACATTCCGTGTCGTCTCCGATAAAGAGTGTGGGAATAACTGCCTAGACATACCTGGTTCCAGTCCCAACCCTGGCATTTCACAGCCTCAGGACCTCAAGTCAATTCCGCAGGTCTTTTCTCCTCTCTATATTAGCCATATTAATAATTATTACAGCACCATGGGATTGCTCTCAGGGCTACCTGATGAGAAAAACATGTGCCAAGAATAACAGATTTCTGACATACCATGGATTTATAAGTGGTGGCTTTTAAATTACATGACACAATCTGGCTGGGAGGAGAGGGCCTCATGTATGAAATCTTGGGCATGAGAAAGGAGTCTCGGGACTCACCCCATGCTCAGCCCTCTGCAGAAGGGAAGACGGAGCGTGGAAGGGTGAAATCCATGATCCAGGAGCAGGGGATATAGGAAACTTGAACTTCTGGTATGAACCACCTTGACAAATAAGGGTCTTGGGCATGTGCACTTTCCCTCCTTTTCTGTTTGGCCCCCTTGCTTAAAGTGCAAAGCAGGTGTCATGTTTCTGGACAATCTTGTTCACTTTTAAGACTCAGCTTATTAATGAATTTGGAACAAAGAAAAGTCAATAAAATGAGGAGCTTTGGGAGCCAGAGTGAAGGCAGTTGAGAAAGCACAGAACTCCATAGGACTCTCAGACATTATTCAGGAAGCTCTGAAGTTTACTCAGTCTGGAATTCTAAAAAAAGATTAGTTAGGCAGTAGTTTACCTTAGATCATTACAAGATGGGCTTTTGCCAAAACAGACTGTCAAACCCAAGAGAAAATTTGGGGGAGGGATTATTTTTAGTGTTCTGAGAGGGCTTTGCCTTAATATTCCCATGGGAGTTGAGTTAGTTATTGGCCCTTTGTGAGATAGGATAAACTTGAGAATTATTCATGCCCCTCAGTTTCACCCTGTGTGCTAGTTCACTTTTCCATGAAACTGCAGTTAAGCACCTGTTGTACCTACCTTTAAAGTAGTGGGCCAGCAATCAAATAGAGGCTGTGGATTGTGACCCCAATGATTCTTAGTTCTTGGTAGTCTTTTCCTACACTAAGTAGTCCTGACCTCTGTATGTAACCAGTAGGGTGTGGCAGAAATCAATGTGTAGCTTCTGAGGCGAGGCCATAAAAGACCTTTAGGCTTCTGCTCTGCTCTGCCTGGGATCATTCGCTCTGGGAGAAGCCAGCTGCCATGTTGTAAGGACGCTTAGGCAGCCCTGCGGAGAGGAATCTGGGCCTCCAGCCAATAGCTGTGTGAGAATCATCTCAGAAGCTCATTCTCCAGCCCTAGCTAAGCGTTTACATTATTGCAGACCCAGCTATAATCTTGACTTGAGCTGTGTTTGAGACCCTGAGCCAAGAACCACCAAGCTAAACTGCTCCCAAATTTCTGACCCACAGAACTGTGTGAGATACTAAATGTTTATGATTGTTTCAGCCCAATTAGTTTTGGGATAACTGATTATGCAGCAATAGATAACTAATACAATTGGAAAAACTAATTTTTTAGCTACCCATTCAGGTTCCAAACTATTGATTATTTATTCAGCACCATTTAGTTCCAAGTGCATGAAAAAGGAGTTGAATCTGAGGTCTCTTCCCTCTGCATATATAAAATGAGGTTTGCTTTGGCAAATGTGGCCTTACCAGACAGCATCCATTGCTTCTGGACCTCCTCCCTAATCGGTTTGTGGTGTGATGTGCAGGTATGGCCCAAACCAACCAAACCATGGCTACGTGATCTTATGAGACTGCTACCTTTCATAGATTGTTGAGGTTTAACCATTTAACAAATAGTTGGGCTAATCCTTTAAAAGGGCCATATTATAAATATGTAAATTTGTTTTAGTGTATGTCTTCCTAAAATGTATCTCTTGCTTCCCTGCCTTCCCAAACAGAGCACATCTTACAGCTTTGATGACTCCAGATTACCGTTATTGTGGGGTCTAAAGTGTGACCAGGAAAAGTGGAAGGTATAAGCAGTATGGGGCAGACACACACCCTGTGGGTGAGGAGGCGGTTGTCAGTCTCTTTGGCAGCCCCGGAGTCCTTCTTCATGCCTCTCCAATGCCAGCCTGTCATCTAGACTTGAACGCATTCCAGAAGGGAAACATTTATAACTTCATGACCATCAGAGCCCCGAGTCATGGCTGACCCTCTGCTGAATAGGCCAGGCTGCTCTGTTCCAAACTCCTGGCCTCTCCGCTCACCTTCACAGTGTCCCCTGTTACTATGCAATTAACATTTAAAGCAGTTAATAATTAATTAATATTACAATTTATCTTTAAGTCAATTCATAATTTCATTAGCTTTGTTTTAAAAGGAAGTTTTCTATCACCATCATAAAGGGAAAACCAATATGACTGGCCCAAAATAGATGAGGGTAAAACTACATACCATGGAAATAGAACAATATTATCAGTTCCAAGTGGCTTTATTACCAGAGAAGATGCTAAGCCTCTCCATGTAAATGGGGATTGAGCAATTTGCAGAGAGGCGTTGAAGATAAACTCAGACCAAACCAAGATTCTCTTTGATTGGAAGGATTGAACAAGACAAAAGGAATAACTGTCTCACCAAAATTATGTGCTATGGGATCTGTGAGCCAGCTGTGATCACCTATAGTTGGGTAGGCACTGTTCCTGCCTCAGATCGGAAACAGGCTTCCCCTAAGCATGCTTCAGTTGTAATGCCAGTATCTTTGGACTTGTCAACACCATTCTAAGCACCATCTCCACAGAGGCCATCCGCCATGGCACTCTGTTTTTATCTTGCCTTTCCCTGTCCCGCAGCATGAAGTTAAGAGCTCTGGCTTTGGTTCAAATCCTGCCTCTTCTCACTGTATGATTCTGAACCCATTGATAAAAAGAGGCGATAGTGTATACTCATGAGGATGTTGTGAGAGTCAAGGGTGATGATGTATATAAGACATTGACGTTTGCTTTAAAGAGGATATATCTTGTTGCTGTATTTGCATCAGTACTTGAAGATTTTGTTTTCAAGTTTTGGGAGAGAACCTTCTTCCCAGACATGCATTTTTTCTTGTTCAAAAAAGAAAGGAAAAGCTCCTTCTGCAGACAAAACCAGGGTCATATGTTAGATATGATGAGTCCCCAGTTCCTGTTATCTCTAGCTGGAACTGGCAGTGCGCCCCCTTTTTATGTGGATCACCACATTTCCACTTTTGATTTAAGATAGTGCATGTTGGATATGGTTGCCATCTGAGTGCTGATCTGAGTGCTTTAAGTGAGGTCATGCATGATGCTTTGTGGTAATTAAGGGAAAATACATGAAGAAGTCTTAGAACAGGTTAACTGAGAACCCATCTCATGTCAGTGCTGAGGCATTTTGATGGTTGGCATGGTAGGGAACTAACAAGGTGCCCCCCTCAATGAGAAGTGAATTCCTAAGTGTACAGAACTAGGAGGTAGCGTTCCCAAAGGACAGGATCTGTTTTTTGTTTGTTTTGTTTTTTTGTTTGTTTTTTCCATTCTTATCTCTGGTCCTTTTTCTCTCACTGTTACTGAGAGTGGAGCACCTGTGGTAGACTAAGCCAATGCTGGTTTTGGCTTAGGTTTTGGTTTCCAACCCTCTTACACACCGTGTCATCCAAGAGCAATGTGGGGAGCCTGCTCATGTTTCAGGCACTAACCTAGGTCCTCACTGGATTCTTACAACTAACCCTCCACAGAATTCCCATTCTATGGATGAGGAAATGGAATGGGGGGGGGGGGCGCGTTAAGCCACGGGCCCACGGTCATCCATTTGGAAGAAACAAAGCTAAAATTTGAACCTGAGACTGTATGCTCCCGTCCTTACTTTCCTTTGGCTGTTGTAACATATTACTACCAACTTTGTGGCTTAAAGAAACACAAGTTGATTCTCTTACAGTTGGGGAGGTCACCCATCTGAAATATGTCCATTGGAGCTAAAATTAAGATGTCGTCAGGGGTGCTTCCATCTGGAGGCTGTAGGGGAGAATCCATTCCTTCCACCTTCCAGATTTTAGAGGCTACTGGCATTCCTTGGCTCATGGCCACATTCCTCTAACTTCTGCTCCCATCTTCACATCTCTCTGACTCTGACCCTGCTAACTCCCTCTTATAAAGACTCTTATGATCCCATTGGACCCACCTGGATAATTCAGGATGATCTGTGCACCTCAGGATCTTTAACTTTATCCCATCTACGAAGTCTCTTCTGCCATGTAAAGTGTCAGATTCATTGGTTCTCGAGATTAGAACATGGACACCTTTTGGGAGGTGCTATTTAGCCTAATACACCCTACTCTCCAATCTCGCAGTTAGGAGGGAATGCCCACAATGGACTGGGGGTCTTGTGTCTGCATTTCCCCTCCAAGAAGTTGCCCTTGTGTTTGGTCAAGAGCCAAGATCCTGGATTCAAGGTCAGACAGCTCTTCTCAAGCTCCAGGTTTCAGGGTTGGCCCATGAGACTTTGGGAGGTACAGTACCTTGTCAGCTTGGGGATCATGATGGGCTAATGACAGCATGGGGTTATTTCTTGTTCTGTTCTTATAACAATTATTACATTCTTTTTCTGTCCCAAAAAGGTTTTCAACTGTTTTTATTACAGTGCCACTGAAGAGGTTAAGGGGCTCATCCTGTCCAGCCTCAGTTTGCAGTAGGCCATTAGCCGAACAGGTCACAAAGAAAAAGCCTTTGAAAAGTTTGATCTGCTTGTCTTTCCTAATGTGTTTGCATTTTCTCAGCCTATTTCCCCACAAATTTAAGAGACATGAGTTTTCAGGGCGAACTCTTTAGCATTAAATTTTTTCGTTTAGTTTTGTTTACTTGTCGAATGCCCTCTCTCGGCTCCGGGACCAACAGACATGCCTCTTGTCACTGGGGAGAAATGTGTGTTGGCTGAAGCTGTGGTTGGTCTGTTGCTTTTCCTTCTCCACTCGCTACCCCAGGACTTTCTCTGTGGTTTGTGGTGGGCTCACAGTTCTTGACCTCAGGACTCCCACCAGTCTAGCTGAGATTGGTTGGTTTGGAACGGCTGACGGCTTGACACACTTGGGTTCCTCCTGACATCTGGTCACCCCTGATTAGTCTTTAACAAGAAACACCAATGGCCTCTGTGGATTTGGAGTTAGTAGCACTGTAGCCTCTTGTTTGTGGCATAAGATCACCTTTAAAATCACCCGTTCCTTGTTGGATTTAGGTAGCCGCCCCCTTGGTATGAGGAGAAAGATAACTGTGTACAAGTTAGGGAAGGGAACCATGCCATAAAGCAGCTCAGGGTAGGCCAACCTGAAATGGGGTCATTACCACTTCATTTTCATGTGTATGTGTGTGTGTGCCTGTGTATGTGCATGTGTCATACGGACTGCAAAAGACAATCTAGGAGAGGTTCAAGAAACTCCTACAAAGAGGATGAATTAATGAATAAATATTAAGAGAATTTCTCAGATTAAAGAAATTTAACTTCTATTTGGTGTCAGAACTGTGCTGGCCTTTTCTCTTAACTTCTCTGGTTTTACCTCCACAGAGCTGTAAGGTGGGCCCAGTTGTTCTCAGTTTACAGATCTGGAAGCTGAGGCCAAGAGCAGTGAATTGATTTGCCCAAGATCACAGAGTCAGGAGTTTTTCAGCTGAGAGCCAAAGGCAGCTCCGTCACTACCCTGCCATCTCCCCCATCCCTGCTCCATACGTGGGTCCGGCACCCCTGGAAATGCAGAACCTCAGGCTGACCCCAGACCTGCTGAGTCAGAATCTGAATTTTCACAGAATCTCCAGGTGACTCGCCTGCAAGTTATAGCTTAAGAAAAGCTGTGCACCTCCACCCCCACGTCCAGCTGAGCTGAGTAGACAGTAACTGGGTACCCCCTATGCCTTAAGCCTCTGGTGCGGCCACAAAGACAGTGAGACCCAGGCCTGTCATGGGAAACTCAGAGCATAAGGCAACAGAGCACCAACCCTGTGGGAGTGGCAGAGCAGTAATAACAGTAGTCACAGAGCCCAGAGGAGGGGCAGTTTACCAGGAAAACTATCTGCTGGAGCTTATTCTTAACCTGAGTGGGAGGCAGTAACCCACTGTGGTTGAGAACAGCAGCTCTGGATTCGTATCGTCTGGTTTCAAGTTCTGGTTCTACTACTTCCCAGCTGTGTGATGTGGGCCAAGTTGCTTAACCTCTCTGGGCCTCAGTTTCTGTATCAGTTTCTATATCTGCACAACAAGCAAGTACTATTATGGTTCTGGGGGATTATATTAGTGCCCGCTTGTTATGCAGATAAAACAAGATGATATTCGTGAGGGACCCAGTGGACTGCATTCAGCTTAATAAACGTTAGGTACTACTGAAGGCTGAGTGTTCCGCAAACAACCACAGCCACCACAAAGGCCCGGAAGGGTTTTCCAGGTAGGAGGGACCAAGGGAGCAATAGCTAGCCACCTCTAGAAACACAACTGAGTATGGCGTCTGGGAAACACATGGAACATTCCCATTCCCACCAAAGGGTTTGTTTCCCGAGCATCTGCTCTGTGCCAAGCACAAATCTGGGCTCTGAGGACACAAAACGGAACTTCCAAAAACAGTTCCTCCACCTGAAGGCCTCAGAATCTAGAGCCAGAAGGCTCTAGAAGGTCACTGGGCATCATTCATATGGTTATTACAAAGCTACACATTTCCTTCAAACTACCGCTTTACCAGCATCCCAGCAGTGTTGGTGTGCTGTGTTTTCATTCTCAATCATTCCAGATATTTCCCATGTGATTTCTTCTCTGACTGTCACATGTTTATGTTAACATGTACTCATTTCTGTTCGGCCCAGCCAACACTCACCGAATGCTTGCCATGCACCAGGCAGTGGCCTAGGCCCAGCTTTGGGCCTTAAGGAGTTCATAATCCACAGAAGCATCCAGCGTCTATTTAGGAAAGACGGACATGGACTCTTTTTATATACGATACAAGAAGAAGCCTCTGTTCCAAATTTCTCAACCCCAGTTCCTCTGACTCCCAGAGCATTTATCATTGCTCAGTCGCTGCCTTTGAAGCAAAGCCTTGTCCCGGTCACCACTGTTATCTGCAGCCTCTCACCCAGTGCCCTGCACATAGTAGGGACTTACTCAGTGTTTGTTCAACAAAGTTGTTCTGTGGTACCTATGCCTTTTGTCTCAGGTCTTTTGATTATTCTCTAAACTCATCTGATTTTGACTAATTTCTCCAATATTTAGTTATGTTATGTCCAAATTCCAAATCTTATTTGTTAGCATAGTGGAGCCGTCTCTCCTTTTTGTAATTGTCCTGTCAAGGGCTTGGGGGTCTCCCTGGGATTGTGCATACCCCAGCACCCCAAGACCCTTATCTGTTTCCTTTACCACCTTTGAGCCAGGGAAAGCCCTTCTCTCCCTCTGCCTTCCATCCACTGTGGGCTGGGATGTATATTTGGGCCTCTGCCCAGATCATGCTTGGAGTGGCACCAGCTGCACAGGATATGTGAAATATTTGCTCCAAAGGGTCCAGACGTGGCACTGTGAGTAGGATCAGCTGGTGCTCCAGGATAAAAATCATTTCACCATCTTTGCTGAAAAGTCACTGTGCTTCTCCTGCACTCAGCAGTTTATGGGGTGCCATATTGTTTTCAGTCTTCCGGCCTCAGCCTGTTTCGAAACGAGACTGGGTGTTGTTAGATAGCTCCGTGTTCCTGCCAAAAAGAGGGGGGCCGCCTCCCAGCCCAGCCAGCATTGCCTTTCAGTCATATCAGAACTTGGCAAGTCCCGATTTCTCTGGGAGCTTGACCCGAGATGCCTGTTCCTCCAGCCCCACTTGGCAGGCCCTCTTGTCCTCTTGGTGGAAGGGAATTCATTCTTGTGGGAAGATGCCTCTTCTGGGAGTGGGCTTGGGGGATAAAAAACCAGTCGCCTACTTCTCCAGAAAGTGCATCTTCGTCCTTCCTCCCTCTCGCTCTGACATTCTTTCCTCCCGTCCTTCCTCCGTTTACTCACTCATGTGTGGGTAGCAGGGTGGTTTCAAAAGCTGTGCTCCCTGTTTTCATCCCTGGCTCCTCCCCATTACCTCTGGTAACCATGGGCAAGCTGCTTGAGTCTCTCTCAGCCTCAGTGCTCCCAGCTGCAAAATGGGGGCAAGACGAGTACCTGCCTGGTGAAGTCGTGAGAATTCAATGAGGCGATGTCTGCAGAGGCTGAGCATAGTGGCGACCGCTCTACACATGTCTGATTCCTTGCTGCTGCTGTTCATAGCAGAGATTTGCTGGCCTTACTGTGGACATAGCAGCGTTCTGAGAGAATTCACTTTCATAAATGCAAGTGTTTAAATATCTAAGTTGTGCCTTTAGGGCCTAGATATCTGCTTACTGAGATATATAAACACTGAAGGCTCTAAGGAAGAGTTGGATTAAGCAAAGGAGAGTTTTCAGTGAATTCACTCTGGAGGTTGCACCAAAAAGAGACTGATGGAGAGAAACCAGTGGCAAAAAAATCACCCCCTCTACAGGAGAAACTTGCATTTCTCACAAGCTTCCGGGGCAGGTGGAGCCACAGGTCCCATGGACCCCACTGTGATGTGCTGCCCTAGCCACGCCCCAGCCTTTGCCATGCCCGCAATGCTCCTGCGCTGCCCCGTGGGTGGAGGGACTCACTGTACCAGCTTGGGGATCCCTCCCAGCCTGATGGCCCTCTCCCACTGGTCCTGCTGCTCTTCCTGGGTCTTTTTTATTTTTATTCTGCATGGACCTCTCTGCTGGTCACCAGTTGGAGATTTTTTTCTTGTTGTTGTTCAGACATTTCACATCTCCAGGACTTTTTGTTCCAAGCCTTTCCATGGTAGGTAACAACTGAGGCCAAGAGGTTGCCATGTGCACACGCACGTGCACGCGAACACCCACCCACCCATCCACCCATCGCCTGACAGTTGATGGGATGGGTGCTGTCCAGGTCAGTCTCCAGTGCCAGGTGCAGATTAGATGACTTGCCTCGCCCCGGGCTATTTCCAGGCTATTCTAAAAAAGACTATTTCCAGGCTCTTCTAAAAAGACCATTTCCCAGGCTGTTCTGAAAAGGATTTCATCAGATACACTTGAATCACTCAGGACTGGCAGGAAGCTGTGCTCTTCTTCCTCGCTCCCAGCCATATGCCAACCTTATAAAAACATGCAGAGGCCTCGTCAGTGAGCTGTCTCCAAAACTTTACGATGAGGAATCTAATTAATCAAGTTTGTTAGAGTTCTGTGTAAAATGAGAGTAAACAGGCCCAGAGCAAGGGCCCGGCGAGCTCCTTTATGAGACAGTACATAGATTTTAGTGCGCATGCGTGTGGTGTCCATTGTTGTGGTGGTAAAAGATACATAATACAAAAATTTCATTTTACCCGTTGCTAAGTGTACAAGTCAGTGGCATTAATTTTAGTCACGGTGTTGTATTACCACTAGCTATTCGTAAAATTTCTTTCTTTCTTTTATTTTAACATCCCAAACGTAAACTCTATTCATAAGACAAGAACGCCCCCTTCTCCACTCCCGGAAGTACCCGCTAATCTCTCTCCTTTTGCTTCTATGCATTTGCCTGGCTTAGCTATCTCCTCTAAGTGGAATCATACAGTATTGTCCTCTGTCTGTTTTATTTCATTACACATAATATTGGTCTTTTTTAAAGATTTTTATTTATTTGAGAGAGAGAGAGAGTGTGAGCACAAGCAAGAGTGGGGGGGCAGGGACAGAGCATGAGGGAGAAGCAGACTCCCCGCTGAGCAGGGAGCCCGAGGCGGGGCTCCATCCCAGGACCCTGAGATCATGACCGGAGCCGAAGGCAGACGCTTAACAGACTGAGCCACCCAGGCGCCCCCATTACACATAATGTTTGTAAGGTCTGTCCATGTTGTAGCACATATCAAATTTTCATTCTTTTTATGGCTGGATAGTATACTGTTGTATGTATTTATGCCACATTTTGTTAATCTGTTCACCTACTGGTGGCTACTTGGATTGGTTCCACCTTTTGCCTATTGTGAACAATGTCGCTTTTAGCGCCATTGTGCAAATATCTGTTTTTGAATCCCTGCTTTCAGTTCTTCTGGATGTATATCTAGGAGTGAAATTTCTGGGTCACACGGTAGTTGTAGGCTTAACGTTTTGAGAAGCTGCCAAACTGTTTTCCACACTTGTACCATTTTACATTCCCGCCAGCAATATGTCATTCTTCACACCCTCACCAAAGCTTGTTAGTTTCCTTTTTTTTGTGCTAACCCTTCTATTAATGTGAATTGAAGTGATATCTCATTGCGATTGTGATTTGCATTTCTGTAATGACTAATGATGTTGAACACATCTTCTCATGTGCTTATTTGCCATTTGTGTGTCTCCTTTGAAGAAAGCCACATCCATTTTGACATTCAGATGCCTTTTTATTCTTGTTTTCTGTGGGTTCATGGCTGCATTTTAGCACCATGAGTTACTACTGTGCTAATTTCTTCTAGTACTGTTTGGAATTTGACGTAAAAACAGTAATTGAAATAGACAATTGTTATTTACATCAGGGGTTTGGTATTAAATACCCTTGTGCTCTTTCATTAGCTGTATTATATTCTTATTATGTGTTTCACTAGCTAATCGTAATTCTTGGCTTTGGGGTTTTGTAGCTTTCTTCTTGGTTTATTTTGTGAGCATATAAGGATGGCCAGTATGATTCCAAAGCAATGGGGCCACAGAAGAAAAACAACTGAAGGAGAATGAAATTGTAAGCAAATCGAAACATAGATGAGTCAACAAGAAAAAAAAAATCCTTTAGAGGTTTCTAGTCTCCAAATAGTTTTTCTTTATAATTTTCTGAGGTTATGAAATTAACTCAGGAGATTGGAGTGTAGTTCATTACTCTAATTGCTGAGCATTTTAATTATCAGTCGCATTTTATGCTTTCGTGAAAGCTCATTTCACAGCCTACTGGTGGGTCTTTTTGTAGAATGGGAAAGAGAATATTCACACTAGAAATTAGGTGCTGACCCAGGCGAGGTTCTCCAATCACAGAGAAAGGAGAATGTCTCCGCAGGCAGGAAACTAGGTGCACCACAGTGTAGGTGCGGCAGACTGTTTCCATTCTGTTTTGATCATCAGAATAAAAACAAGCAACAGAAGTTCCAGATTTGGTCCAAAGATGCTTTCTTTCCTCTTTCTGCCTCTGCTCGTGTTGTTGTTGCTGTTTTTATTTAGGAGAGTCACAGGGCAGGCCCAGACTTGAGGCTCTGGCACGTGATATTGGGGCGTTTCAGTATTCCAAGTAGTTGGTGGAAGGATGGGAGCAGTTAAATAGGAGTAATGGGAGGTCTTCAGAGACGTGAGGGACTATTTCACGAGTGCTTACTGCATACCAGTCCCTGCTATAAACCATGTGATGCCACGTGGAGTTGGGGGGGGGCACCATCCAACCATCTGTCCGTCCATACTCCCTCATCTCCTTTCTTCCCTTTCCCCTCCCTCCCTCCCTCCCTCCCTCCCTCCCTCCCTCCTTCCCTCCCTTCCTTCCTTCCTTCCTTCTTCTTACCTACCTACCAAGATTTATCAAGTGCCTTTAACATGTCAAGCACACAGCAGCAAACAAAGTGGTAAATATAAACAATCTTTAGTAAATTAGGAAGCACAGCAAAGTTTTTGCTCGCCTTCTGCTACTGTGTCAGTCAAGATTCAATCAGGAAAATCTACCCGGAGGTTTTGATCGGGAAAATTTAATATAAAGACCTGTTAACTACAGTAAGGTATTATTGGCTACTAGGGGGAATGCGGGTCTGGGAGCAGCCACTACCCCAAAGGCTGAGTCAGCATACCCACAGAAGGAACGGATCAGAAAGAGGGGCTCCCACTCCCCAGGCCTGGGGTCCAGCCACCATGGTCCATGGGTTGCAGAGTTTTCCCTGAGACTGCATACAAGTGGGACTCTCTAGGAAGCCACCCTCCCTGGTGCCGGGGAAGGTCATGAATGGAAGGTGCCCTGCCATGGAAGTCACTGGAAGTCCAGTGGGGGTGATGTGCCAGGAAAGTTGCCCTGGGTGCGGGGTAGGAGTAAGCTGCCCACAGGGAGGGTGCTTCTGAGACACAGAATGGATCCTCCAGTGTCCCTCCTGCGCCCTCTACTGGTGAAGCCTGACTTGGCCCTGTGGCAAAGGCCCTGCCTTTGTCAGCAGGGCCCTGGTAGCTGAGTTCGTGCTGAAAGGGAACCTCTGGAAGACTGGGGCAGATGCTAATAAGTAGAGTGGGGAGGACAAGGAGATCAGATGGGCCGTTTTACAGAGAATGTTCAGGGAAGGCCTCTCTGGACAGGTGATGTTTGAGCAGAGGCCCGAGGAAGTCATAGCTGCAGGCAGAGCATTCCTGGCAGAGGGAACAGCAGGTGCGAAGGCCGTGAGGTCAGAACTGGCATGGACTGTTTGAGGAACAGCAAGGAGCCAGCTGCAGCACAGTGGGTAAGGATGAAGACAGGAGAGGGTGCCCGAGAATTGGCATTTGGCCCGAGCAGGTAGGCTGAGAGAGATGTCTTGAGCAGAGATGTGCCGTGAACTGCCTTGCACTTCAGAAGGATCACTCGCTGCTGTGACCCACGTAGATTCGTGGGCAGGTGGTGAGGACAGAAGCAGCAACCCGGTGAGGAAGCTACTGTGGTACTCCAAGAGACAGATGAAGGTGGCCTGGGTGAGCAATAGCGACGGCAGCCTTGAGAAGAGGTCGGAGGCTGCCTAGCGTCGGAGAGTAGCTCTTCTAATGGCTAGGAAGTGGACTGGAGAGAGAGGAAAGCATCCGGCATGTTTGCACGACCTTGGCCTTGAGTGCTTAAATGAATGTAGTTGCCACCAAAACATTTGCTTGAAGAGGCTCAGTATCCAACATAAACATCTGCTCAGAAGCGGTTGTCGTTTTCTCTGGGGTGATTGAAAGAGTTTTCGGGATAGGTGGTGGGGATGGTCACATGACATTGTGAATTTAATTAACACCACTGAATTGTGCACTTAACAAGGGTTAAAATGGCAAATGTTATCTTTTTAAAAATCTACAGAAAAGATGACTATTACAGAAATTACGTGTTTTCCTTCTCAGTGCATCTTATGGCGGGATTAATAGTGTACATTTGTTATTGGTCATGTTCATCGTGATCACTGGGTCATTGGGATGTCTGCTGAGTCCTCCTCGGTAAAGTTACTATCTTCCTCTTTGTAGGTAATAAATACTTTGAAGGTGATTTTACCAAAAAAGTGGTGACTGTTATTGCTAGCGTGGCTCATTACAGGCTTCAAACACTATCTGGCTTGTTCTTAGCCCATGTCCCACGTAGGAAACAGAAGCTCCACGGGGTTAGGTGACTTGCTCAAGGCGGCACAGATAGTGAGCGGCTAGACCGTAAACTCCATGAGGGCACGGGTCTTTGGCTGCTACTCACCAGTATTCACCCTAAGCCCCAGCACGGTGCCTGCACATATATGAGGCCTTCTGTAGATGTTTGTTAGATGTGTGAGACAAAACCTGAACATGTATTCAGTGACTCCCCACCTCCTGCTCTGTCCTCTACAACTTCTGCTTCTGGTTCTTGGTCTGTCATTAAGTAGCACTGTGCATCCGTCCCCATGATTTTAGGAGTGCCCAGCTGCTTCCTAGCATGGAATGAACTGTCCCGCGGCCCCACCCCTGACAAAGTCATTGGCCACAGCAGACAACAGACAGTTGGCTCTCCTGGTGCCCTTCCTACTCCATTTAATATAATGGGGCAGCGGGGTACTTTGTCCTCCGTGTTAGCTGAAGTCGTATGCTACTGTGTTTATGGGAAAATGCTGTTGCTATTCTTAGGCTGGTGGCGGTTCTCACTTATTCATAGCTCCGCGTCTGTGGGTGGAATGAGAAGTTATAATAGAGTGCAGGTGCCTCTCATTGTTTTCCGCTACTCACTGGATAGTGTTTATTAAAAAGGAAATCACAGTGGTGTGTCTGGAGCTGAAGTCTGAACAAATAACCCAAAACGAGGAGTCCCAGGAAGGTGGGCAGCGGGCAACAACAACGAAAAGCAAAAACAAGTTTGAGCTAATTGGGATCAGGCAGTCCTTTGCACGTGAATTATGAATAGGGAGCTTGGCAGCAAAATTATTCTTGTATTCAACCTTTGTTGGCATACTTTACATACTTTTACAGAAAATCCAGAATTTGAATTTAACACATTTTTTCCAGGCCTCCAACGGAATTTGAAAACATAATTCTGAAAGCAGGCGGATGAAATGAGATCCTTTCAAAATGTTTAAAGACTGCGTGGATATCTTCGTGTCTGAATACACATCCCACTTAATTTGTTCTTGTTTCTTGAAAAAAAAAAAAAAGCCATTCCAGGCCTTCTGAAAAGACGGGCTGGGGATTTAAATTCAAAACAAGTTCTAAATTATGATAGGCATTGGAATCCATGCTGCCATGTCTGTAAGTTTGTTGTCCAGGTCCTTGAGAGACCACTGTGTGTGTGTTTGTGTGTATGTGTGTGTTGTGTGTTGTGTTGTGTGTGTGTGTTGTGTGTTGTGTATGTGTGTAGTATGTGTTTTGTGTGTGTGTGTGTGTGTGTGTATGCACATGCATGTGTGCATATGCTCTATCGAAGAAGGCAGTTCCTAATACATGGCATTGTTCTGGGCTGTGGGGTACCCCCAGGAGACTGTGCTTTCTATCACATAGACATCCAACAAATCTCTTTCCTCATTCAGCAAATATTTACTTTAGAGTACAAAGATAAATTGAATGTCACCCTTGCTCGCAAGCACTCATGGTCTTGAGAGGGAGAAAGACCCACATACAACTAAATAGAATGCTCGGGTCACATGCCGTAGTGGGCACCGGAGCAGAAGCATGGAGAGATCAACTCCCTCCAGCATTGGTAGGGAGTTGAGGAAGACTTCACATAGGCAGCCACATTCCAAGTATGCCAGGAAGATAAATGGACTTTTGTTCCAATCAGAGAAGGGAGGGAAAGGGCTTTGCAGGCGGAGGCAAGCACGAGTCAGCCCAGGGAACCCAGGTACATGTGACACATCCAGGGGACAGCATTTCATCCTCATAGCTGAAGTATCAGGTTCCCGTGGGGAGAGGAGCTCCAGGTGATACTGGAGAGATAAGTCGGTGGATGGTGAGACATCACAGCCCTCATCTGAGACAGTGGGGAACCATCTCGGGCTTCAGGGAAAAGGAGTGGCAACTCCCTCCGTCAAACCTGCTCATATTTTTGGAAGCGTCTGGTCTTGAAATACCTCAATTCCTCTTGCTTCCCCAGCTCCCTGCCTTCTCTCCCGCCCGTTCAGTGAACTCAAAAGATACCAGAACTATATTCAGCCCTCTCCAGTAATATCATGAAACAAAAATATCTCATGGCTTTGCAACTTAGGAGTGTTCTGACTGTTCACAGCAAAGCCTTGGAGAGTCGCACCGTGTCGTCTCCCCATGGAGTTCTCTGGCAGCTTTCTGATGAGTAAACCCGGGCCTGACTTTTACCCCAAAGTGATGTTCTTCTGTGGCTTGTCTGCTCCAAGAATTGAAATACCCGGACTCATTCCTCATCTCTTGTTGAAACAGAGAAGTCACTGCGGTACCTTCCAGGGGGGTCAAGGACATACACGGGTTTTGAGACAGCTCATGCCTACATCCGTGGAGGGCTGAGCTTATAACCTATGCACCACCCCACCCTGCTCCAGCCAGGACGGAAGAGTCTTCCGGTGGCTCGGATGTGAGCCTTAGCAATATGGTGCCACCAGGCGTCACCCAGGCCATGGGTGCTGATTGAGTTAGTTGGGTGTTTTGATAAACAGGCTTGATTTTCCTCGTCTCTACCTTTTAATTCCTTAGCCAATAGAACATTGACCTTCGGTCCATTGCTTTGTGCTGAATCATGAGTGGATAGGCACCTCCCTTTTGTTCTGGTCTCATTGGGCGTTGGTATATAATACCAGGAGCCTTGCAGGAACCTGAGTGAGTCCTCCTGAGGCCAGGTCAGTGGATAGCCATCACTGCTCTAACCTCCGGACCAGGTGATGACACTCATTAGTTTCTTTGTTTACTTTGCTCAGGAGGACCCAGCTGTCTGCGGCCTACAGGAGAACATCATGGCTAGTTCAGAAAACCTTATTCCAGCTTCCAGTCTGACAGAATCCTGGGAAGTAAAAAGGGAAGGGAGAATGCAGAGAGGGATTGGCGACTTCAAAGAAATGATGCCGCACTCCCAGCAAGGTTCCTCCAGACGTCCCTAGAGGCAACCTCTGTGTGTGAGGATTTGGGGGAGCAGCCACAGTGCAGATGATTGGCCTGACTCACGCTGGACAGTAAGAACAGTGGTTGGGACCCTGGCATCCAGGGCTAGGCTTCCATGTGTTGAGTCTTGGCTGACACTTGCTCACTATGTGACCTGCAGCAATTCAGCCCTCCTGTTCCTCGGTCTTCTCATCTGTAGAATGGGCATTCCAGAAGGTATTACAAGAAGTCAATGTGATGATACACAAACAATGCCTGGCCAGTGGTACCAGGGGAATTGGGTCATATCACTTGTTTAACACCAGTGGTGTGTGCTGTGCTGAGAAGTGTGATCTTTAGGAATTGAATAGATTCGGAGCCAGCATGGAGGTATATCTCACCAAATCCTATTTTTACACAGTGTGTGTGTTTTCAAATTTTCCATGACATTTTAAGACACATGTGAAGAAAACAGGGAAAATTGGGAATGAAGGTAAGGTCAGGAAAGTCTCAGAGAGTGTTTTGTTTTGTTTTGTTTTGTTTTGTTTTGTTTTGTTTAAAGATTTTATTTATTTGAGAGAGAGAGAATGAGAGAGAGCACGAGAGGGAAGAGGGTCAGAGGGAGAAGCAGACTCCCTGCTGAGCAAGGGAGCCTGATGTGGGACTCGATCCCGGGACTCCAGGATCATGACCTGAGCCGAAGGCAGTCGCTTAACCAACTGAGCCACCCAGGCGCCCCTCAGAGAGTGTTTTGTAAGGACCATTGTTTCTGGATTTGGAAGCCAACATGAGGTCCATCCGGCCAGTCTGCCCCCCTCCCTTCCCTGTCTCCCCTCCTGCTTGGTCAGCATTGCCGTTGACTCTGTGCTTTCCTGTGTCAGTGCTGTCCAACAGGACTTTCTGCGGTGTTGGAAAAGTTCTGGGTCTTCGTTGTCCAGTACAGTCATTCTGAGCCCGTGAAATGTGGCCAGTGTGTCTGAGGGACTGAAGTTTTCATTTAAATTAGTTTCATTTAAATAGCTACCTGTGGCTAGCGGCTGTCCTACCGGACAGCACAGTTGAGTCCTGGAAATACACACATAAAAGGACCCTGTGCCTCCCATGAAGAGCTCCTGGTCACACCGGGAGCTGCCATTTACATGGACAGTCGGAGTGTGGTATGTTACACATTAGCATGGAGACATGCACGAGGGGCTGAGAAAGCAGGACAAAGTAAGATCTAATTTTGCCAGATTACCTAAGGATGACTTCACAGAAGACGGGAGCACAGCACGCTGGCCTCTCCCTGAGGACCTCCTCTGGGGAGAGAATCACCATTTTGTGAGCATCGATGAGGTGCCACATACTGGGATGCTTTCCACAGATACTATCACATTTGACCTTTATCATTCCTTTGCCACCCATTCCACAGATGGGAAGTATGAGATTCAAATCAGTGACCATCCCCCCTGTCCAGTCACACAGCTTAGGGTAGAGTTCAATCAGGCTCTGCCTGACTCCCAAGTCACACCAGGCAGCCTGTGTCTTGATTTACCCTCTGTGTCCTCCATTCCTTTCGTTGGACTCCTTCCAGTGTTCTGGTGATCGGTGGCCACTGATATGCCCCCATCTGTCCACACTTTCGACTGGTGCCAGATTTCACATAGCTGGCTTACTGCTCGGCCAGGAATGAGGTGACAGCAAGACCATAAACTAATACATATGCTGGTATTTACATAATGTCGGACCTCCGTGTCATTGATGCCTGTGTTGTTGATGAGGGTGTCACATGTTCATGCTCTGATCCTGGTCTCAGTATGACTACGAGAATGGGGCCAAGTCATTTCACAATTTGGGTGAGTGTTCCAAGCTTCTCAGAAGACCAACGCAATAGAAATTCAAGGTATGAAATTCAAGGTGCGGTCCCAGAGTCATTTTTTTTTAACAACCTAAATGCTGTGTTTTCTCAATATGTTAAAATGAGAACATCACTCCCAATCTATCCCCCTCCTCCGCATTTGAGTGTTCATGAAGGTTTACACGTTGGTTTGAAGGAAGACTTCTCTTGAAAAGTCTATGACCACGCAGGTCACTTTTCCCAGCCCTGGGCCAGTGCTGTCCTGTCTATTGGAAGAAGCCACATGTACAGGCTCCTAAACCCCTGGCGCCTCTTCTCAGCTCCGGGGCTGCCCTTCCAGGAAACACCCACATTTACCCAGCAGGGTGCAGTTCCCACATGGTGGCACTTGACAGGGATATGATGTCCCCACCGCCCCCACCTTGGCAGTCAACCTGCTTGAGTCCTTCCAAATCGTTCTTCAGTTTCTTGCTGTTTTGGAGGTTTGACAGATCTGAAATTAAACCAATGAGCTCAGTCTACTTGTGGGATATTCTACCCGGAAGGGAATCACAGAGATCACAGTATCACCTAAAATGATCTCTTTACGTAGCGCACTGTTGGCAAACACCAAGGAGGCTCAAGCCCATCTCATTTTTTACAAATGAGGTATGAAGGCCCGGAACAGTGAGCTGCCACCACTGCTGAGGGTGGCTAACATGAGTTGCCTGCACCGTACAAGGCTCTGTGCTCAGCACTTTGCAGAGATTATTTAATCTTCACAGGTCTATGAATAGAGTGTATTATTATAACCATTTTAAGGATGAGGGAACCAAAGCTCAGAGAATTTTAGCAGCTGGCCCTAGTTCATGAAGCTAGGACATGATGGAACTGGGGATCACACACAGTGGGTGTGATCCAGGAGCCTGTTCTCCTAACTGGGATATAAGAGCCATCCTTGCCCCATGCAGCGAGTGGGTGGCAGAGGTGCGACCTACACTGAGGCTCTCTCTTTGGACCATCTCTGTCCCCATTGAATGGAAGAGGAAGGAGGAGGGTCTTTGGAAATGGCTGGGTCTCAAAAATCATTTCTTCCAGCTCTGCCCTTCCTGCTATAGATTAAAAGGAAGCAATAGTGAAAAGCCACTAGACCAAAGAGCCAGTAGGGCAGTAGTCAGCAGGAGCTCAGTAATGGTTTTTTGTTTGGTTTGGTTGTTGAAATGAATTAATGATGTAGCCAGTCTTCCTGGTACTTCAGGCCCCTATCAGGCTCCTGGGGCCCCAGGGTTCTGAATCCTGGAGTAATGTTCTTCCTAACTGGATCTCCCCCTCTTCAGTTCCTCTAGCTGGTGAACTTTGTTGGGGCTTTCTTCCCTTCCCCAGACAAGACACACACAACATCCTTCTCTGACCATTTTTGGAGGCTGGGGGCCAGGGAAAGGGGACCTAAGGGGACTTGTCTTCCCTACCTCCAGAAGTTAAAATCACATCCATTCATTCATGAATTAGTTGGTTCATTCATTCACTGATTGATTCATTAAGCTGTCTTTTGGATGCTATGCTGAGCTAAGTACTAGAGTAAAATAGTAAACAAGTCAAAACCAAAAGGGGACTGGTCTTAAGGGGACTTATAAGACCTGGGAGGAAGAATCCCATAAGTATGTAAATAAGAAAATATGCAAGACAGAGACCATGCTGAGTGCAATAAATAAACTAAACTGGCCATGGGGTATCAGTTGGAGGGAGGAGGAAAGTCAGGGAAGATCTCTTTAAGGAGGTGATATTTGACCCAAAAGGCAAGGAATGAAAGAGAACCTGCAATTGGAGGGACTGAACAACAGTACACATTCCAGGCAAGGTGAACAGAAGTGCAAAGACCCTGAGGTAGAAAGGAGCTTGGACAATATGGGCCAGAGCATAAAAGGGGTCCATGTGGCTGAGGTAGCATGGGATGGGAGAGCATAGTGTAACCAGCTAGGACTTTATTCTTAAGGAATAAAGGAAGCCACTGAAGAGTTTTAAGCAGGGGGGTGACAGGATCCAAGGGCTTTTTTCAAAAGATCTGTCTGTTTGCTTTAGGGAGCTTGGGTTCAGGGGGCGAGAGTGGAAGTCCACAGATGACTTAGAGCATGAGCTCAGGGCCAGGCTGGAGACTGGACAGGCAAAATAACCGCCCACACTCCTCTGCCACCTGCTCCCCTTCTGGAGGAATCTTTTATAGCTGCAACCTTTTGAAAACCGAATGTCCCAAGATACCAGATAGCATTCTAAAGCCAAACAATGCTATCCTTTCTGAAAGGTAAATCAAAAGACAGGTAAATCAACACCACAACTGAAGTGTTTGTTGGGTGTATAAGGACCCTTGGCTTGTTCTAAAGCCTACGTGTCTGGGACTTCTTCAGTTATTGCCGATAACTCGGCACTTGGCTCTAAAGAGAGCTATTTTGAAAATTCTGCATCTTGGTTTTAAAAAGTTCGAAGTTCAGGAAAGGGGAGCTGGGTTTAGGTCTCAGAAATACGCATCCCACCTTGCTATCTACCAGCAGGATTCCATCAGTCTTTCTCTACTGTCATGTCTCTGCTGTACCCTGCACAGTCCTCACCAGGAGGGAGACCACGTTCATTCCAAGAACTTTCATTTCATGACCAAGTGTTACCGAGGTATAGATAACATGACCCTCAGAGGAGCAATGAGTTAGACCCTACTGCTTTTGTGTGCTTCCCACTTAAAACACACTTATCTTTTTTCCCTTTATTTTATCTAAAAAAAAAAGCCCATTTTTAAGCATTTTACAAAAACAAATATTATCTTCGAAATTAAAATAATGATTGTGATGATGGTGGTGGTGGTGGTGCTGATGGTGATGACAGTGGTGGTTATGGTGATGATGATGGTGATGATGGTAGTAATTGTGATGGTGAAGATGATGACAGTAGTGATAATGGTGATGATGGTGATGGCAGTGACAGTGATGGCCAGGATGGTGATGATGGTAGTAATTAATAGTGATGGTGTTCATGATGATGGTGGTGATGAAGGTGATGATGAAGATGATGATGATAATGTTGGTGATGGTGATGATGGTGGTGGTGGTGATGGTGATGATGATGGTGGTGATAATGGCAGTGATGGTGATGATGGTGGTGGTGATGGTGTTGATGCTGATGCTGTTGGTTATGATGATAGTGATGGGTATGTTGTTGATGATGATATCAGTTGGTAACCTGTACTGAGCACTGACACTGCTCCATGAAATGTTTGTGGACGTTTAGATGTCATAACTTTGAATCCTCACACCAACCCCATAAAGTGAATACCATTTATCCTCATTTTACATGTAAAGCAAGGCAGGGGTTTCATATATGGTTCCAAAGACTGTGGTTCTAAAACCTGCTCTCTTAATCACCATCAAACTTGAGTGAACTCTTTTTCTTTCTAGGAAAAAAAAAAATAATGGGGCTGGTGCATTTGGTAGCAGACGTAAACCATCACCTTCACTTAATTTCCCTCTTCTGACCTTTTTGCCTTCACTGTCACTCTGTGTTTTCTCTTCATGCCCTCCTTACACCACCCAGCCACCTGTTAGACTTTTCTGCTTCTTGTTTTCAACTCTGTCCAGTGACTGTGCCCTTACCTTCAAGGTACGTGAGCTTGCCAATGAATTCTTCCTGCTCCCTGTCCATTCACCTTCTTTTCTATGATCACCAATTTTGCCACAGTCTCCACTCCCCCCTTTTTGTGGATTAGGACAGAGCATAGAGCTCACCTCTTTTATCCTGGGGTAATGCTTCTAACATTTGTATTCTGCAGCACTCCAGAGATTCTGAATATTCTCCTAGTTTAGGAAGGAAAAGTCATCCAAACTGCTTGGTAATTGGATTCAAGAGTGATGGACCAAAAATTATTAATGCATTTCCTTCTCTCTGCCAGCTAAAGAGGATTCCATGTTTACTTCACTTTCCAAATATAAGCTCCATTAACTTTTAGGGTTATTTCTTTCCAGTCTTTCTTCTCCATACTCTGTGTGTTGTTGTGCATTTTTCTAGTTGTAATCGTAATCATATTATATAGAGAATTTTAAGGTATTTTTGACAACATTATTACAGCATTACAAAGGCCTCCTGTAATGCATTTTGCGATTATATAATTGATTATAAGGCATGCTGTTATTCTATGTTCCACTAAGAAAGGGAAAAACATTGTCAACTAAACAGTGATCCAAAGCTTTTTTCTCTCTCAGAACCTATCATTTCATATCTGTTAAAAAAGATCTCTTGACTTACTTAGATGGAGAATCTGTCCTATATCAGGTGACCCTTTCCATGCCTTCCTGCAAACATAGTGAATTTGATTACAATACTGAATCATTGCATGATCTTACTGAAGACATTTTAAATCCCAAAGTCAACATGGATAGAGACAACAACGCACTTATTTCCACTGAAATGCGGAACATTTCAGCTATGACCAAGTACACGGGAAAAACCAATCTAAAAATGGATGAAAGGTAGTCCATCATTTATGACGGCTATGTGATAGTTGGGTGTGTGTATGCCAGACTTAACTGTTCTCTTAATCGACAGGTTTCTACTAAGCTCCTCTTACTGTCTGTGTGACATTGTGCACGTTAGTGAACCATGCTGCAGTGACTGGGGACAGGCCTGGGCTGGTGGAGGGGGCCCGATGTTGAAGAGAAAGTGCACTCTTGAACACCACAGCAAAGAGAGAGAGGGGAGGAAGGAGTCTGCCTCCACCATCCAGCTGTACTTCGTGTGAGCTCTTTGTGGGAAATAGTTAGATCACTCTTCACCAAAGCCAGGGCCTCCAGCCGAAAACTGGGACAGTCTAGAAGGGGTCTGTGCACGGTTGGTGGGCATGACCTTGGGAGCCCTAGGACCTTGGGAGGTAGGAGTGGGAACTGGTATTTATTGGGTCAGTGTCATGCCAGGTATCCCCCCAGGACCTTTACAAAGACATAAATATTGTCTTATAAATACAGGTAATTATGATGACGATGATGGTGGTGGTGCTGGTGATCATGATCATGCTGATATCCGTGGGTAACATGTACTGAGCAATTACTTCACACCCTGCAATTTTTGTGACTCTTTATATGCAAGAATATGTGAAATCCGTACAATGCCCTATGTGAAATCCTCACAACGCCCTGTAAGATCAGTGCCATTGTGATCACCATATTACACAGAAATCGTGTAACCACACATTCCTCATGATAGGTAGATAGTGTAATCTCCCTTTAGTAGACCGGGAAACCAAGGGTCAGAGAAGAGAAGCTCAAGTTCACAGGCAAAAATGGGAGGGCAAGTCGAGCCCTGACTCCTTTGTGACCCTGGTAAGACCACAGCTCTCCAGGGTCCTCATTGGAGCTGAAAGGTAGAGAAGAGTGATCCCTGGTGCCTGCTGGCTTTTCCCTATCCAGGAGCCCTCACGAAGCTGGTGAGTGTAGTTCTCGCCCATTTGCAGATGATATAAGATCAAGTGATGAGAGTACAGACTCTGGAAGGCAGCTACTGGCCGTGTGACTGGGAACAAATTATTGCATCTCCCTGAGCCTCTGGTTCCTCATCTCCAAAGTAAGGATAAATAATAACAGAGCTGCCAGGAGGGTTAAATAAGATAATATATGCATAGTGTTCAGCTCTCAATCAGTCGTTGCCATTGGTATTGTTATTTAGCTGCTCTTAGCCAAAGGGTTCATGAGGTAGGAAACCCCATGAACAGTCCAGAAGTAGGCTGCGTGAAATCGCCATTATGAACTAGCGCCTCCAAGGTCAACCTCTGACCTTGTGCCTAATGACCAATGTCTGTCAGTCCCAAGGACCGCGAAAGAATATTCACAGCTGCAGGTGCCTATATGTACTCGCCTTAGTGTCCAGCCACCACCTTCTGAGAAGCCTGAGGCCCTACTCGCAGGCAGGGACGCCACATGGGCAAGTCACATCCCCCTCCTGCAGCTGTCACAAGGGCCCTTGGGTTAGTCTGGGCAGGAGAGGTGGAGAAACATAAAACCAGCTCCCAAGTGGTCCATGTGGCAGTAGTGAGTACAGCCAAGGAGAAGCTAAATTCCAGAGACTTGCGCTATCTCCAGGGAATCCACTAATTGAAGAACAACATCCGTAAAAAATAATACAATACTAGTATGTAAAACTAAAAACGATAACCAAGTGTGACTGGCTGTCTGCAATTCAGCAAAGTCAGATGAAGTGTCTTGTGCTGGCAGGCAGTCCCCGCGAAGGAGCTCAAGGGCCACAATGATCCGCCTCCCTATCTTTGAAGGGCAGGTGTCACCTTTGACTGTAGAAATTCTCACCTCTTGGCAGCAGCTTTCAGTACCTTGCTCTGAATGTTTCTTTGGGCACCAGCTGCAAGGAAAAAGACTCAGTTAAGACTTTTTAGGGGGCCCAGGGAGGTCTCACTCTGGAGCCTGCAGCCCTGCAGCCAGAGGTGTGCTTGTAAATGCTTAACAACTGGCTTTCTGGGAGAAAATAAAGTGTGCATGTATGTATACACACGTACAAAGTTATTAAAAAGTGCTCGGAGAACAAATGTGTTCAGCCCATAATTGACAAGTAGTAATAATATACACAGTGCTGTTTCTTATAAACAGTCACTACTGTCTAATTCCAGGACATTTTTATCTTCCCCCAAAGAAACCTCATATCCACTAAGCAGTCATTCCCCTTACCCCATCTCCAGGCCCTAGTAACTACTAAACTACTTTCCATCTCTATCAGTTTGCCTATTCTGAATAGAATATTTCATAGATGTGGCCTTTTATGTCTGGTTTATTTCACTTAGCATAATGTTTTCAAATTTCCTCCACATGGTAGCATCTGTCAGTACTTCATTCCTTTTTACAGCTGAGTAGTATTCCATTGTATGTATGGATACACCACATTTTCTTTATCCACTCACGAGTTGATGAACGTCGAGTTGCTTCTACTACTTTAGCTGGTATGCATTATGCTACTATAATCATTCATGTGCAAGCTTTTGTCTAAACACCTGTTTTCTGTCCTGGTGGATATATACTTAGGAGTGGAATTTTTGGATCACAGGGCGTATTTAACTTTTTGAGAAATCACCAAATGATTTCCCACAGTGTCTGCATCTTTTTATATTCCCACTCACAAGGAAGGAGGGCTCCAATTTCTCTGCATCCTTGCCAAGCCAACCTTTTGTTTTGTTGTTGTTTTTATTACAGCTATCCCAGTAGATGTGAAGTGGTATCTCGTTGTGGTTTTGATTTGCATTTCCCTAATGACTAATGATGTTGAGCGTCTTTTTATGTGCTTACAGGCCGTTTGCATATCTCCTTTGGAGAGATGTCTATTCAAGTCCTTTATCTTTATTTTAATTGGATTATTATGTCTTTTTTGTTGTATTAGTCTGGATACTAGAACCTTATTAAATATATGGTTTGCACATATTTTCCTCTATTTTATAGGTGATCTTCTAACTCTTGTTAATATCCTTTGATGAACAAAACTTCAAAATTCGAGGAAGTCCAGTTTATCGTTTTTTCTTTTGTTGCTTTTGGTGTCATATCTAAGTATCAAAGCAAATCATATGATTGTATTCAGGGGTGAGGAATTATGTCCCACCTACAGACTGAGACACTCCAAATTTGCATGGCAGGGGGCATGGATAAGGGTGTAGTGAAGAATTGGGGCCGTTAGTACAATTTTATCACACCCTGATTGACTTACATTGACTCCAGTACATCTCCCGAGAACTTTGCCAACCAAACAGAATCACAGTTCCATTAGCAAGGAAGAAAGAAGGACAGCTTCGGGCAGGCAGTGAACAGAGCTTATAACACAGGTCTACTGGGGCATTTCACCTATAGGAACCCAAGATCAAGGTTGACCAAAGCACTGTGGGGTGGCTGAGGATGTGTTTGGTAGCTCTCCCAGAGGAACAGAGGGTGGTCAAGGAAGGAAATGCCCAGGAAGGCCAATCCACTCTGCAGGATCCCCATCAGAGAGCTTGATTGTCCCTAGCTCTGTTCTCTGCTCTCCCTGGACAGCTGAGGCTTAGCAGTAACAGATGCCAAGCTTGGAAGGATAGAGAGCTATTGCAGAGAAAGGAGAAAAGCCACAGATCCAAATCTCTGTTGATAACCAGGATGCTGGAACAGGGATCTCTGTGTTCGGGTGACACTTCAGTGATACCAGGATGACCCATAAGGTGTAGAATTTCCTTCCTGTTTCTAGTTCATGTACAAATTCTTTTACTACTCAAAGTTGGTATGATGTAACACAGACTATTTAGCTGCTCTTGACTCAAGAACATAAATTGAACATTGGCTTTCCTCATTTTTTATCCAGTTTTGCCTTCCAGAAACCCAGATATGACTTCATTTTTTAAAATGAAATTTTGCAGGTCATTAGCCCATAATGATTAAATGATTCTGGTTATTAGCATAAAACACAGCTGTAGTATATGAGAGGTAGCCTTTATTGTTTAAATATTATGCAGTGTGTTCACATAGTGCACAGCAAAATCATATTTTTTCAGACTATTCAGCCATTATGGAAATGACTTATGATTTCATTCAGAAATGTTACAAATGCAGTTCATCATTTCACTGGGGTAAACATTGCCCAGACTAGTTCCTAAGAGGAAACCAGGTCAGAAACGGGAATTTTTGACAAGAAAGAGAGCCCACAGCAGGTAGGCCTCAGAAAGGATCATGCCATATGGTAAAGTTCTTCATATCTCAGGCTTTTGAGTAGCAATGACCTGGATTTGAATCCCCCTACCTGTGTCCCCATAGGCAAAATACTTAAACTCTCTGAATACCAATTTCCCTATCAAAAAAAGGGGGTGGTGGTAAATTATACCTACCTCTTAGGGTTGATTTGAGATTTAACGAGGGAAAGTCTGCATGTGGTCAGCACAATGCGTGACCCATAGTGAACTCTCAGCAACTCGGAGTTGCTGCTATTATTACTGCTTTTGTAGACGTTGTTACTCTTGTGCGCTGGTATGCTAATGGTGATGTTCTGGGATGGGGACCGACATCTGTAGACAGGGAGCCCGGGCAGGACCTGACCATTGTGGAAGGTTCAGCAACAGGACATAGAACTGTCAGCTGTGGCTGCTGGTCCCTGTCTGCCCTTGGCTCGGTCAGTGACAAAGAACCAACTTGCCTGTTGTAAATTAACTCTGTGCCTGGCATACTGTAGAGATGCACGGTTGATCAGTTAGTCTTGCTGTTATCATATGAGCATTCTAGTAAGTCTGTAAATACTAGGAGTTGGAGTCTTCAGGCTGATCCTTGAGCTGGCAGTTTCTTGAGCCAACCCATTGTGCATGTTGGTGGCTAAGGAGATACCTCTTTGAAGAACAGTGCTGGCGGTGGTGGCGGCGGTGGCGGCGATAGTGATAATGTGGATCGTGATTGTGGTTAACAGCCTGGGTTTATCAGGTGCTCAAAAGATGGTAGATACTGTGCTAAATGGTTTACAGGCGTTATGTCATTTACATTTCACAGATACTCTCTCTCTACATATAAGGAAAACGAGGCACAACCTCTTTAAATAACTTAGCCCAGGATCTCAAGTAGAACTTGAGTCTAGCAGTCTGACCCCAGAAAGTTGACTCTTGACGACTGTGTCCCTCTGTCTGTCCAGCTGGTTTGTCAGTGCATAGAGTTGGAAGGAAGCCCTTAAATTCTGAGAGTCACCTGCAGACTGCAACAAAGTGTTTTCTCCTACCTCTGGTCTCAGTGGAGTGAATACTTACAAATTCCTCTACATTGAGCCTGGGGCTTTAGGCCACTACTGGGTCTTCCTGATTCTAAGACAGTATCCAGAGTGCACACAGATGTCTGGAAAAATGCTGCCGGGGAGCACCAAGCCTCACTTACACATCTAACACTGATTTCCAAACCTGGCTCTTGAATTTCATTCCTTTATTCAACAAATACACAACCTTCATTGGACCAGCCTCTGGGAATTGAGTCTAGTTGGCAGGTCCCTTATGTTTCTCAACCTCAGTTTTCTCATCTATAAAATGGGGATAACAATGACATCTACTTAATATATTTGAATATAGAATGAGACATTGTACTCAAAAGTGTCTTGTAAAGACACTGGCAGATACTAAGAACCAGTAAATACTGGCTGTCGTCATTGTCATCATTATCATAACCACCAAATGGATACAGAAACATAACGTTCAAGTTAGTGGAACTAAAGAAAGATAATTGATGATAAAGAAAATCAGGTGATATCTGGGATAAGGCAAAAAAAAAAAAAAAAAAAACAAACTTTTGTGAATGTTTATATCTTAAGGATCCAAGACCTATCAGTGCTTTCCCAAATAGGGTGTGGCAAATACTTTAGGCTGCTGATGAGAATGGCTTTGAATATTTACCTAGCTATCATATTGAAAAATACTTCTCACCTTTCTTCCAGAACCTTCTTCTTTTGATCAGGGTTGGCTAACTACTATAACAGACAACTTCCAGAACTGAGGTTGATTTCTTCTGCAAGTAACAAATCAGTGTAGGCACTCGGCAGCTGTGACCCAGGGACCCAGGCTTATGACATCTTGGGTTCGACCGTCCCCTAGGCCTCCAGATCTTCTGCTGGATCCTCAAAATACAGACACTGGATGAGGGAAGAAAAAGAATAAGGCTCCTAGGAGATTTTTACAGGCTAAGTCTAGAAGCAATGAGTCCACTTCCACCTACTTTCCATTGGCCAGAACTCAGTCACATGGTCACACCCAACTGCAAGGGAGTCTGGGAAATGTCATCTAGTGATGCCACCAGGAGTGATGATGCCACAAGTGATGCCACCAGGAGACAAGAGAAATGTTTCCAGGGACACATTGCCTTCTCTGCCTTGTTCTCTGCTGTTGACTGCTTACTCTATTGCCTTTATTTTTATTTTTTAAAGATGTATTTATTTATTTTAGAGAGATGGAGCATGAGTGGGAAGGGCTGAGGGAGAGGGAGAGAGAATCTCAAGCAGACTCCCTACTGAGCATGGAGCCCAGTGTGGGACTCGATCTCAGGACACTGAGATCAGGACCTGAGCCAAAACCAAGAGTCAGACGCTTAACCAACTGCACCACCCAGGCGCCACTACTCTATTGCTTCTAAATTGCACAGTCTTGTATAAACCACACCAGTTTTATTTAGCCTGTTGGAAAATAATGAATTATTGTGCATATGCATTGCAAACATATCTGTTTATTTGTATCATTATAATGTATTAGAAAGAGCCCTGGCTGGGCTAGAAGCCAGAACTGTGCTTTTCAGTTTGCAGATCAGCCTTTCAGCCATTCATTGCTGGGTGAGCTCAGGCTGCCTTCGGAGATCTCTTTGTCTTAAGTTTCCTTATCAGGAGAACTGAGGAAATTGTACCCGCCCTGACTACTGTAATGGGTAAGGATGACACGACATAATCTGTGCAAGTACCTTGTAACCAAGAGCACCTGCTGCTGCAGGGGAGAGATTGTCTGGAGGTAGCCACTTCTTAACCTGAATAAGACGCAATTAGAAAAACATATTGCATAACCATGTGTTCTTACTCAAGACATGCCTTTTTGTTTTTAAGAGCCAAAGTGGTAGAAATACATGAACGTCAGAGAATAAAGGGCAGTCCTGCACCACAGGCTGATACTCATTTCCCCAAATCCGCAGAACAGAGCCATGCCCATGGACGCTCACCGGAAGGGACGTTCTCCAGGCAGCGTGGCATCCAGGCACCAGTGCTGGGCAGACAGACCCAGGCTCCGTCCCACTCCCGATCCTGCTGTTTTTCCATACTTGGGCTCTAGTCACATCAGTATTCCTGAACTTCCATTTGCTCATCTGAAAAATGAGAAGATCCATCTAGCTTCGAGAGATTGTGATGAGGACAAATAATAGAACAGAAAATCACTGGGCCAAAAAAATCACCAGAGTTGCAAGAGATCGTGGCCCATCAAGTCAAAACTGGTCTTGTTTCTGAAGAAACTGAGGCCCAGAGAGACGGGTAACTTACCCGTGCTCCACAGGGAGAGCTGCCTGGAGCCTGAAGTGGAACCCACACAGCCTGGTGCCAAGTCTGCTGGTCCTTGAAACCTGCTCTCTGTCTCCGTGTCTCTGTCAGTAAAACCCATTTGCGATTTGCGAAAGTGAAGGCACCAAATGCAAGGACATCAGTGCTGTTTTTAATCCAAACTGAAGTTCCACTCTGCTCTTGTGGAATCTGGGTCATAAAAAGTGAAAGGTTCAGACTGACAGTGCTTTTTCAAGCAAAAGAGAAAAAAAAAACAAAAAAACAACTTGCCTTTCCCTAGCGGGAGGTCAAATGTCAAAAAAGCTAATAACAGAACGAGAGGGACCCAAGGATATAATCAACAAAGGAAAAAAGCCAGTGAGATGAGGGAACAGGAGATACATTATCATTAATATGCTGCTTTTTGTTACGTACTCACGCTCCAGGAATTCTCGTACCCACGTCCTTAGGCAGAAAGCACCTTATCATTCACCAGCTTAGCTATATAATATATTTTCCCCCCCAAGGGAGGGTTTTTTTTTCCCCCAAAGAGATTTACAAGGATTCTTTCCCTATAGGTTTTTCTTGATACATATATATTTTTAATTTCTCATCGTCTCAGGGGTAAATAAATATATTAAAATAAGCTATGGGATGTATAGCAGAGTATAACAATGATAAATGGTGTTGTGTGTAATTTTTCTACTATTAACATAAAGTAATATAAACTGAAGGACACTAGTCTATTGAGAGACTTAGAAGCTAATGTTCCATATCAGATGTGGCCAATGTCAGGACTGAATACAGATTAGGCAGTGTCCTTTTCTCCCCAGGGGAATTAAAGTTTGAGACACCACTCGCTGCCAGTGGTTTTACGGCATTTTGTTGGGGCCAGTGGTGCCTTTCTTGGTCTATTAATTCAGGAGCCGTAAATGACAATGTGAGCAAAATGCTTTTCCGGTGGGATGCATTTCATTTATGCACGCTTGTATCACCCGCACCTCGTCAATCCATTTTGTCACAATAAGTGTTTTTAAATTGTGTAGATTACCTCCACTTCATTATGGTCCCTAGCATTGGTGTCTTATTCAAGGCTATTATGTAAAGTTGGGAAATACTTAAAACTCTGTGTTTCCAAAGAGAAAGGGGAGGCAGGGCAGAAAAGTTCATCGGAGTTAGGCTTGTCTCTGGTGTTCTTTATCATTGGCTCGTGGCTAGGGTGCGCTCTACAGGGAGGAATAAAAACCCCAGGGTAGGTGCTTATCAAAATCCCCTCCACGCTTTTTTTTTTTTTTTTTTTAACTTCAAGGTGTCCATCTGGGTTTGGAAACACACATTCAAGCAAACGTGATTGCTGCATTTTTAATAAATCATCAACATTTAAGATTTTTCTTTTAAGGGGCGCCTAGGTGGCTCGGTCCTTAAGCGTCTGCCTTTGGCTCAGGTCATGATGCCAGGGTCCTGTGGGGCTCCCTGCTCAGCAGGAAGCCTGCTTCTCCCTCTCCCACTCCCCCTGCTTGTGTTCCCTCTCTTGCTGTGTCTCTCTCTGTCAAATAAATAAAATCTTTAAACCAAAAAAAAAAGATTTTTCTTTTCAAAGTGATGATCTCACCAATGATATCATCTGAAAGCAGGAGGTATTTTATTTTAAATAATCTCTTTGTAACATTTAATTTTAGAGCTCAGAAATCTACTCAAAATCCTTCCTTCTGTGGATGAGGAGAGCGGAGCCCAGAGAGGGACTTGTTCAAGGTCACCCAGCTAGCTCCCTGATGGCCCAGCTGAACTCTGACCCCCACTTTCTCTGGCACTTATTTTCTGCTCCCCATGTGGCCCCTTCTCATTATGCCCTTCAAAAACATACTCTAAAGGAAATACAGAAAAAGGTAAAGGGGGAAGTGGGCGAGTCATTCTGAGAACAAATATAGTCAGATAGCTTTGGTTGTGTTGACAGAACCTGCAGAAATCATACACAGCATATAAACTAAAAATACCTGTTAATTATAGTTCCAAATACATTTGTAACTTTAGAAAAATTTTTGTGCGAATAAATACTTTTCCTTGAGATTTGTCCTGGCTCTAGGGCATGAGTTGGGAACTTCTCCCACGTCTGGAATTCGAGGATTGGGGTTCAGATTAACTCTTTTTCTCTCCCACCCCATTAAAATGGGCAGAAGGGAGCTAACACTTGGGTTTCACCACACACATTGTTATCCTTTGGGTTGGCTCTGAGATGATACGTTTGTCATGGTTCATAAATTTTATCTTTGCACTAAAAACAGGGTTAGAATATCTTCAATGCAATTATAAAAATGTATTAAAGCTGAGAAGGAGAAAAAATATGGTAGTAGATGCGATTTTAATGATTGTATAAATGTTCACTGTTCCGTGGGAAAAAAAAAAAAAGTGCTTTTCAGCCACAGTATTTCAGAGGAATGCCAGGGAAGGGCTGGGTTTCCCATAAATGCATGCCATGTGCTTTCAGCACAAAGCCAAATACATTGCACTGAGATTTTGCTGGGGAAAGGGTGAACAAGGCGATGTATGCAGGTTATTTTTCTGTAGGACCCTCTAGACACCGGGTGTGAAAATCCCCCAGAAGGAGGTGTTGCTCTCAGCTTCTTCCTTCTCCTAAGAATTTGGAGGGCTGGGGAAGAGGTGTAAGCCTGGGAGATCAAAATTAGCCCTTGACAGTCATTGCCATGCAGAGACTGTCCTCCCTGATAGGATTTGTCATTCCCTTCCTTTGCTAAAAGGTTTGCAACATCACCTGAGGACCAATGGGGAAGCTAGACACCACAAAGATTAAACTGCAGATATTTGAGGGGGTTCATGTGGAAGCTCTCTTAATTTCAGACCACTTTTCAGAATGAGAGAATTATTCAAAAACCCAAATGGTCGGTGTGTCTAGTCTGTATCAGGCTTGTTGTAACCATAGCAAACTTCCCTATAGATTACATTTTCTCCTCTGCACTCAGTTGCCTCATTTTCTTCGTCAACAAATAAACTGGTGTTTAGAAAGTTGTGGCGAGCTGTTCCCCAATATAAAACATTAAGCAGCAAGCTGTGTTAGGGAAGTTTTATAAAATACAACATTTGTAGGCATGACTATTGCCTATGAAATAGTTTCTGTCTTCCATGGTGCAGTTTTCTGGGTAATTGGGTGTGTAATTCCCCCTTGTTCTTATTCTTTAAGAACTGTTGGCATTTTAACTTCCAGTGAAGTTATTTACGCCCCCATCATTTGAATGCGGTTGAAGCTGATAAGGAATTTGGTACTTATTGTGTGTGTTGGGCGTGGGGCGGTTTGCTCCCCTTCACTTTGTTTCTGAACAAGGAGTTTTAAAGTTGGCAGTGGTGAGTTTTGGAGAGAGACCTCTTTCCAGCTCACGCACACACCCTTAGTCCCTCTCCTTATTGTGTATGGATCAATTACATTTCACTTTCAGATAAAAGACTTTTCAGTTTTTGATTCAAAGACTAAAGCTGTGTGGGATTTGTGATCTAAACAAGGGTTTTGTTTTTTCATAGATTTTTGAAGTCAGATTCCCCTGATCTGAAATGCACTGGTCTTGTGATTTGGAGGAAATCACTTAACCTCTATCAACGTTTTATCAGCAAAATGGGATAAAAATAGTACCAGACTTGCAGGTTAAATGAGAATTTAATGAGATAATGCATGTAAACAACCTATCACGAAGTCTGGCACAGAGTAATTGCTTCTGCTGCTGCCTCTTCTTAGTGTTGTTATTAGCAAGATGGTCATTGTGAAAATGACTATGGATATGCCCATGAGTAATTCTCATTCTTGGATCATACATGCTTTTTAAATATATAGCTATATTAAACACAGAGCGCAACTTTTTTTTTTTTTTTTGGCTATTTGTTGAATGCATACAGACCCATTCTTTATATAGACTTTGTATGAGACATTCGAGGTATGTTGAATTTCCCTTCCCTTCATGGGAAGGGACATGAGCTGGTGCACAAAGACAGAGGGTAGTTCTATGAATGCAAGTGGACGAGTGAAAGGAATAAGGTGAATACTGGGAGAACAAGTGTATAAATAAATAGCAACTAGTAGAAGGCTTTGGAAATCCACTATGTTAATCTGGAATTTTCTGTGCCTCTGGAGTCTAAGTTAGTTGAGGATGGAGACCATGCAGTTTCCCCCCTGAACCCAGTCCATATCTTCGTTCTTAGCACGTACTTAGTGGATTTTTGTGACTGTAATTATTCAGTAGTGAATCAGTGGACAACAAATGGTTGAGGAAATAAATCAGTGGTGAGAAAGATGAGCTGACCTCCATCACCAGGCCTGCCCTGGTGTTCCCGGTGCTTAGCACTGGGGCTGGCATGTAGTAGGTGCTCCATAAAAAATATACTGGAGTCAATTATAATTTAATATTAATATCAGCATCAAAATATAATTCAATAGAAATATCCATTATAATTTAATATCCATTTAATTTCAATATCAATCAATTTAATATCAATATCAATCAATATAAGTAATATTAATATATATATTAATTATGTAAAACCCAACTTAGAAGATCCAACAGTCCTAATTTATTCCATTCGCAGCCTTAGCACATACTCCACAGTTCCCTCCTAATGTAAAAATGTGTGGCTGTGCAGAAATAAAACCTTTTTTTACCCCCTCAGACCAGCACCTTGCTCAAGTGTATTATTTTAGTGGCTTTATGGTACATTTCTTGGGGCCAAAGAAGCTATTGTCAAATTGATCTCTACTCTCTAGTGTAGAATTTATTTGTCAGGCTCATGCAGAATTCTGTTTTATATGGAGATTTTGCACTTGTGCAGGAAAACATTGTGTGGTTTTAAAGGATATTCCTGGAAGTAAAATCATAAGGGATCTGTAGGAAACGTGTACAACGGAGAAATTCACACAGAATTGAACAAATAAAAGTCAGAACTGGAAAATTGAATACTGCCCCGTTTTGTCTAAATGGCCATTAGCAGATTGAGGTTTGTGTGTGTGTTTGCACGTGTGTGTGCACACTCATGTGCAGGTCGTATGCAGAGGATATGGAGAAGGGGAGGAGAACCTCCTTCTCTGTGGAGTGATGGACATGAGGGGTCAGCATAACCACATCCACATCCCCAGTGAGCTGGAAACTCTTCCTTCTTGCAAGAGACTTCTCTCTCCTTCATTCCCCATCCAAGTGTGACCCTGCACCAGTGGAGGTTGATGGCAGATGGGTCTGATATTGTGTGTCCGGCCTGGAACAGTCTGCTGTCACCGATTTTTAATAAGGGCCGGGCTCCTCTTGAAGAGCTCAGGAGTTTCTGTCCCTCCTCTGCGCCTTCCCCCCAACACTACTCGCCCTCACTAATAAATTCCGAGGGCTGACATTGCCTGAGCTGGCTGGTCTTTGCCCTCAATTTCATTGAGATGGGCCATTGAAAACTCATTACAAGCTGTTTAGACTCTGACTTTGACTTTTGCTCAGCAGCGAGCAAAATTAACAGCTCTTGGAGGTAGCAAAAAAGGCACTCAGCCAAATAAAAAAAAATAAAAAATGAAAGAATTGAAATGATGAGAAAAGACTTTTAATATTATCACCATTAGTCATGCAAACAAGCGCACATCCAAAGCGCATATGTTCTGCATGTGGCTCTCATTTGGAGCTTGGTGTGGGTTATGGTTCCCCCACTGGAGACAAATTCATACTCAGGCCTTACACGCAGCTCAAAATTTTTTACATGTCAAGCAGTGAGCCTTTGAGTGTAGCAGAACTGCTTCATAAATTTAACTATCACTTTCGAATTTCTGTTTTTTTCTAATTTAGTGCTTGATAGTTTTTTATGCAATAATTTAAAAATGCTGTTTATAGCAAAAGTTACCTTGCTAGTACAGGTGCGCACAGAAAATTCACAGCCATCAATAAAAAGAAAAAAATCCTGTTTATACCTTAGGCATTCTGTGACTCTAAAGATGTAACCATGGCAGTATTACAGGTTTTAAAAGCAGCCCAATTAATCTAAATTTCTTCAAAAATAACAGCTCCTGTAAGATTTAAGTATTGCTCCTGATAACTGTGGGTGGTTTTCATCTGTATGTGGAAAGCTCATACAAAATGTCGCTTTCTCCTGACATTTGCAACACATCTTAAAAATAAAGATATATGTGTGTTTATGGTCATATCAGTGGAAGTTAAGAACATTACTACCAAGACATCAAAGTTTAAGAAATAGACTGTAAAAATTTTAAGATAGGCAGAGGAATCTTAACCAGGAAAGGAAAAATGTATTTGAGGGCGGTGGGGTGCCTGATTAGTTAGCCAGTACCTCTGAGCCCTCAAACACAGGAGCCACCTTGAGGGTGTATAGAAAATGGTAAGTTCCATGTTGGATTTTAGGTGATTCGTTGCTAAGACGTAAATAACCTCTCACTTTGGTGAAACGTGTTAAGTGTCAAATAGAAGTCATCGTCATGCTCTACCAACCTTCTTTAACAATTTGTTTGACCACATCTCCATGAGGATATCCAGTTTTTCTTTCAGTTCCTCTTAAAAATCGTCAGGGACGGTGCCAAAATTTGTGAATATAGAAATGAGTAAGATGTTTTCCTGCCTTGTCAGGTCCCGCGTGTCCCCTTTCTAGCATCCTGGCAATATTTTTCCCATCTTCTGAACATTGTGGAATAAACCCAGTACCATCCCATACCCCCAGGAGACAGAAGTAGAAGATCTACTTAAGCCACGAAGTCTTTGAGAGCCAAACTAGGAAATGAGTCCAAAGCCACTTGAGGCTCTAGATAGATCTTAGCAGTCAAAGCAATAAATGTACAATCCCATAAATCTAAACTTTCTGGTATATTCATTAGGCATTCTGTTTTCTTTTCCTTCAAATGTTCCATTCAATTCCCTCGTATAATAAGCCTTCCAAATTCTTAGTGTCTCTCCATAGCCAAGCCTTTATCTTTTTCCTCTCAGGATTTCTTTCATGGGAACGCATTATCTAGCTGTTGGATATCTTTGATGAGGGAATTAAAGCACTTGCCTATTCTATAGAGTTTGATTAAAGTTTGACCAGTTTCCAGTGACTATTGTTGCATAACAAACCACACCAAAACTTAGTGGTTTAAAATGACAACATTTACGTTGTTCATGAATCTGTGGTTTCGGCAGGGCTGGAAGAAACAGCATCAGCGTCAAATGAGGCAGCTTATAAACCGGGGGTGGAGGGTTGTGAGGGGGTTCATCTGAGCATTGTTCAGGGATGAATCTGAGGTTGATCCTGACTATTGGCTAGAACACCTGCACTTCTTCACAATATGGCAGCTGGGTCTTCCTCACAATATGGCAGCTGGATTCCAGAGTCAGTGTCCCGAGAGAGAGCTACACTTATCTGTGTTGCTCTTTATGACCTAGCCAGAGAAGTCACACAGCATTGGTTTTTCTGCATTCTGTTTGTGCATGCGGTCACACAGGGCTTCCCAGGTGTGCAGGGAGAGGAAATAGACCCCACCTCTTGATGGGGCAATGAAAGGGTTCTGGGAGGGAATGTGGGACTGGAAATATTGCCATGGCCCTTTCTGAAAAATATAATCTGCCACAGATCATAAGCAAAAGGTTTATATCCTGAAGTGGCACACTGGAAAAAGAAGTGTTATTCAGGAGTCAGAAAACCTGGTTTTGAATCCCACTTCCACCCATTTACTAACTGCATGATTGGACCTCAGTGTGCTCATCTATAAAATGGGGACACTGATGCTGGCCCTGTGTGTTTGTGCTGAGGATTGTGCAAATAAAATGTGTTATATGGGCAAGTGTCCACCGAGTGCCTCGTACAGACTGGATGCTCAATAAATCTTTGGTGAGTTAGTTTATTGAATCTGAATCGGTACATTATAGCCATTATTTAGTTTTATTGTATCCTAATCTGTGTCACTGAGTACATCCTTGCTGTTTTTCATGAATTTTCCTCTGAGTCGCAACATGCTGCTGGCCAATGAAGGTCAGGGAGGAAACAGATTAACAGCATCTCATACCACAATGTCAAAATACTTAAAAGTGTTTACAGAGCTTGGTGACACCCAATGAATTTAAAACAAGAAGACCGGAGCAGAAGTAAAGCTATTCTTGTTCTTCTCAGCTTGAGCAAGGGCCTTGATGTTTTATGATTGTTTTAAGGTCCATTAATCGTTGAATCATGAGGCCATGTAAAAAATGACAGATTTAACATCCAGGGCTCGGGTTTATTTTAAATGTTTTTGCTTTTACCGTTTCTAATTAATAAGAGTGGCTTAAACTTGATTCAAATGTGGCAAAAGCAGGGGCCATGGGATAAAGCAACTCAGTTTCACCTAGGAGGATTTTATGGCTTCTACAGAGACATATTTCCTTAGGTTGAAAGGTTCCAGCCTTTATCAGCCATTAGCTGATTCTCAGAAAGAGGGAACTCCTTGCTATTATATAATCAGGATCTCTTTAAACAGGCCTGAGCAAACTTCAGAGCCATGCTGTCTAATATGGTAGCTAGTAGCCACATGTAGTTATTTAAAGTTAAATGAATTTAAATTATATGAATTTTTAAAAAGTCACTACTCCAGTCACACTGACCACATTTTGAGTGTTCGGAAGCTGTACTCGGCTACTGTATTGGACAGCTCACCACAGAACATTTTCATCATTGCAAAAAGTTTACTTGGGCAGCACTGCCTTATAGGTTGGTTCTCCATTTTCTTCTTCCCATCTTCATTTGGATTAAAGTCAACCAGCTCAAATGTTTTATCTTCTCCCAAAGTCCTGATGCCCAAAGGCATCCCCTTACCCTATTTGGAGAACCTTCTAGGGCATGGCCCAACTGATGGAACTCCCTACAGCAAGTACCCCCGACCCCTGTCACCTTCTTCTTAGTGCCCATGACATCCAGCCTCAGTGTCCTTTCCTCTGCCAACCTTTCTATGTCTTCCTCCTTAGACACCCTCAACGAGTCCAGACCTACAGTCTTCCTTAAGAGCAATGCTTCACCCCTCTGGACTGCGGAGTTACTCTGTGGTTTCTTTAAATCTATATATGCTGCGAGTATGGTATTCTAGATGGAATAAATAATAGGTCTTTATGTAGGTGCCAATGGTTTTCAAATGTGGGAAAATGCTATTGTGATGGGTAAAGAGAAATCATTTTAGAGTGTTAGGGAGTGCATAGTAGTATTCAATCATTATGTATTTACACAGTCAGTGGTTACAAAGAGTGTGGGTGTCTGAATTTCTGATGTCATTAAAGGTGTTCTTATAGTAGGAGAGGGTACAACCACTGGGGAAAGGAGACAAGTATGTTCATGGATGTAGGAAGCAGGGGTTTCTTCTTCAGTACATCATTAATTTCAACATAGTCTCCAACAGAAAAATAAGCTAGCATGTCTAATTTCCTGAGCCCATAGAATCCTCAGCCCAGACCTAAGCAGTCAGTATTAATGTCCCTAATTGAAAGATGAATAAACTGATGTTCTAAGAGTTTAATTTTCGCAGGGCTCTTGTGTGTGGTCTTGACCACTAGCCTAAACTGCTATTCTGAGTCCACCCATCAACCCCAATGATAGCCACTCGTTTGAACTTATGTAATACAATTGCGTGGCTTGGTGGAGCCATCTAAATTCTGTTAGGCCATTAGCCAGTACCACCATTAGGGGGAAATGTCATGCACTTGATCTGAATGTACTTAGGGGAACTCTCAGGACCTGATGAATTATTATGGGGAGTTTTATGGCCCCAAAGGTCACAAGATTCGTACTAACTGTAGCTAATGAGCTACGGATGCCATGAAGCACTGAGGATACATGGTGTTCCGAGTGGAGAGAGCAAGTTCTCTCCATCCCTCCCACCTTGTTCCCTTTTCAGAGACAATCATAAGTCAGATGAGAAAATGTACAAATGCTTTTCCTGGATGGTTTGCTTTGGACCATGTGTCCTATTACTTGGAATGGATGTCAGAGCAGAATGTTTTTAGAAATTTTGTGGGGGAAGGGAGGAACAGAAACCAAAGTGAAACCAAGGGAGATCTAAAAAAAAAAAAAAAAAAAATCCACCACAGTAGTCGGGGGAGGAAAACATTTTTTTTTGAAGTTTAAAAAAAATTTTTAAGTAGCCTCTACACCCACTGTGGAACTCGAACTCACAACCCCAAGATCAAGAGTTGCATGCTCTACCAACTGAGCCAGCCAGGTACCCCCCCAAAACATCAATTTTTTTTTTAATGAAAATATATTTATTGTATTTGATATGATTTGCTTCCCCAGCGGGTACAACTAAGATAAAATGTCCTTAACTTACAGGCTAATAATTAAAGCCCGTCCCTCTGCCCCAGCTACTCGGGTGCCCCCTGCCGCTGTCCTTCCCCACCTTCTTCTTGCCCCTAGTTAGGTGGAAGTCCAGCTTTTCTCTTTGATGCCTCTTTTCTTTCATTCCTCCCATCATTTCTTTTTTTAAATAATTTCAGAGATTTAATCCAGGACACAAGGGCTCTGTCTACTTGCACTGCCTTCCAGTAAGGGAACAAATGGATCTGCTTAGCAGGCTGCCTTGGCTTCATTTGTCCCTGTGAGTGTGATGACAGGTTCTTAAAACTTAGTTGGAAAGGAAGGAGAGGGAGGATGGTGTTGCCCTTTATGCATCCATATAGGAGCTCTTGTAAAGCTATTGGGTCACTGTTCTCAAGGGATGACCACCACATGGGGTAGCTCAGTCACATGTGCCCATAAACTTTCCCTCTTCCCCTGGATCAGCAGTCCACACTCACCTCCCTCAAGGGTCTTCCTTGAGGACCCTTAGTATTCTGTTTATCTAGCAAATCTCATAGCACTAGAAAAGCCTTAAGAACAGGGATCCTCCAGAAGGAAAGAGTTAAGGTCTCATTTCCTTTGCTTCCAGGTAATCTCTCAGCCCCTTATACAAATCTCCAAAGCCCTTAACCAGAGACCTGAGAGTAGTGGGAAGAACAGCCCCAACACTGTTGTATTAGGCGGCCCTTTGATACTCTCCTTCAGAGCTGCGGGGGCTCACTGCCCTATGTTTTCAAAACTGCTGAGATCCTCAAGAAATTCCTAGCAGAACATAGTTTTATTCCCCACTGATTTGCAGTCTCCACCTAGATTCAGTAAATGGCAGCTAACCTCAGAATCAGAAAAGGTTCTGCCCAATTGCACGCCTCGCCACATAGGGTAAGCTGATATAGTTACGTGTCCCCCAAATAGCCACCATTGTTTCCCACATCAGAAAACAGCAGCACACTGGCAGTTCCTAATAAGCCATCAAACATGACATGCTGGCAGAGAAAACATCCCCGGGACGTATCAGGGAACCCCCATTGTCACCTGGGACTCCTGGAGGCATATTTGTTAGCCAAATCAGTCAACAAGTGATTAAAGTGTCTTTGATTCAGTTCCACCACGATTGCCTGGACAGACTCTGCAGCAGTGGGGAATTGTACCTTGCACCAATCCTTCTGAGTACGCTTGTCTGCCGAACAGGACATTCGGTTCTAATTGTCCGACTTGCCTAATCCCGACCCAAGTGGCCCATAATATCACGTGTGGAAGAACACGGGGATATAAACTAGATTTGCTTTCCTCTGAAGGAATAACTATATTAAGACTTTTCTTTTTGAGACAAATCATCTTATGGAGGAGAAAAAAAGAACTCCATAGAAAAAGACAAACGACAGCACAAGATCCAAAAAGACAAATGCTCTGTCATTTTGTCATAATGCCAGGAGAGATGGTACTGCTGCATGGACATGCAGACACGGAAAATATCACCAGCAGAGCATGGGCTTCTGACACCGGAAGCTTTGCTGGCGAACTTGGGGCACATCAAGAGCCTTCCCTGATTTTTCAGGAACTTCTGCCGCGTTCCAGAGAATGGCAAAGAAAGGGACAGGCATGCAGTGAGCTAAGGGGGGAAGATTTGACTTCTCTTGTCTTTTGACCTGCCCTGGAATGCATGTGAACAACCAATTAAATGAGGCTGGAGGGACTTGGGTCACTCACAGTCTGGGACAACTAGTGCTCTGTGGTGCTCTGAGTTGGCACATACCTGTGTGTAAACACATACTCAGAACGTACACATACAGGTAAATCTTAAAGAATCCCACAATTGTCGATTAATTCCTCATCTTCTGTGCTCTCCTGATTCATAGACTCTCTGGGTTGAATTTGCTACTGTTAGGAAATATATTTACTAGTATATTGTTCTTAGAGTGCCATTTAGAAACTGTCATAGTGTATGTCCACTGTATCTGCTACCCTTCTTTCTTTCTCTCCTTTCCTTTTTAATTTCTTTTACATTTTTTTGTTTCCTTTTAAATTTATACAGAATTCTATTGTTTCCATTATGTTATAGGAGAACACTGAGATACTTTTTTTGCTTGTTTTTTGTTGTTGTTGCAACTTGTATATACATCTCCCCCCCATAATTAGTTGATATTTAGGTTTTTTTCAGAAAAAAAATATTCAGCTGCTCAAATTTACCTTTAATATTGCTTCTGACTTTTGCTCTTTTGCTGACATAGAGTCATCCACCTCACATAGGTATCGCAAGCCCTAAATAATTTTCACTGAATTTTTTTCCCTTTCCTTTCTTTTTTCTTGCCGCCTGACCTATATGTACATAGCCCTTTTATGAACACTCAGACTTTCAAGTCTGAGAATCAGCATCCATGCTTTTCCTAATACCGTTCAAGTGTTCAATGCATAACATTTCTATAAGGTGGTGACCAGAATGGAGTGAGATACTTGAACTGAGTTTTGCCACCGTCCAGGATAATCTATTCTGACTTCTGGGGACATGCATTTTGTCCTGGTTAAAAGCGATCTAATTTTGCCCGTGTTACTCTGCCGTGCCTGGCTCGGCACTGTGCATATGTAAGTGCGCTGCGTGTGGGGCTTGCTGTGTGAGCACGTGTGTTTGTTGTAATCCCAGGGTCTTATCAACAGCAACAGAAGGCCCCTTCGAGATCAATCATACTCATTCGGAGTTTGTTTTCTGCTGCCTGACACTTGTTTCTCTCTCTTTGTCGCCGTTAATTTTATTTGTCGTATGTCAGGCCAGGATGAGTGAGGCACTTTCAGGCTCCCCTCACTTTCTTTTCTCCCTTCCTTCCATGGCCACCACCTTTGCTAATTTCAGGCGGTCAGCACATTTGGCAAGTTCGTAGCTGCTAGCCTGAGCAAGTCATTAATCTATATTAGAAAAGGCAGAGCCCCGATTCCAGCCTTTCCCAGGCTGGCCTGCTCCACCCCGCAATCTGCAGGTGATATTGCATCTCCCTCGGCGCTGGTACCTGTTGTTTTCTTTGGAGAGTTTTCTTTTTGTCTTCCTGATGGAATGTCTGCACTTGATAACACCGCCTGGCACAGTAGCCGAAGGTTCCCCTGCCCGACAGAGTGTGTCACAGAAGGTAGCCGAACTCTCGAGACCCACTCCTGCCCACTCCTGTCGGCCAGTGGAGCCAGTTCCTGGGAAGCCATTCCAGCCCTTTCTCCTGGAGAAGGTCAGCCAAATCATGTGCCTTCATTTTGTGTGTTCTTAAGTCGATAGTTTTTTCATCTTTGTGGAGTTTGGTTTCCACTGCCCCTCTTCCTCCTTTTCATCTTCCCGTCGACATACCTCCTTTTCCCTAGAAATCTTAAAATGAATCTGCCTTTTTCTATGTTAGTTCAACAGAGCGGTGTTTAAAAACTGTCCTATCTTTTTTTCTCTAATCTTTCGATCCCATGTGCCCCACTGTCCAATAAAACTACCAAGACATGACCTGTCTTGATAAAAAAATTAAAATAAACCTCTTTTTCAAAACGTTGTCTTTTCCACAAAACAAAAGGTGCTGTCACCATGGTTTGGGTGGAAGGTGTCAGTGCTCTTTGCTAACATTCAGGATTTTGAGATGTGTGCCCTGTGGATTACATCCGGTTCTTCCTGTGTAATCCTGCACAGCAGACCTAGAAGAAACCAGAGAGAACATCTAGGCTAGGGGTTTCCAAGTGAGATCTTTCTGGGAAGAGAGCTGTACCTTCACATAACACCTAACGTGGCATGCCAACACAGTTGACCCTTGAATGACTCTGATTTGAACTGTGTGGGTCCACTGATACACGGAATTTTTCCATAAACACAGTACAGTACTGAAAATGTATTTTCTCTTTCTTATGATTTTCTTAATAACATTTTCTTCTCTCTAGCTTACTTTGTTCTAAGAATACAGCGTATAATACATACACAAAAGACCTGTTAATTAACTGCTTATGTTATATTGGTAGGACCTTTTGGTCAACAGTATGCTATTAAGTAGTTATGTTTTGAGAGAGGAAAGTTGTATGCGGGTTTTCCACTGCAGCAGGGGTGGTGTGTTTGGAACCCCTAACCCCCATGTTGTTCAAGGAGCAACGGTATAACTATTATAGCCAGGTTCTCTTGGTTGGAGTTGGGGAAACATGGGTACTTGACCTCTCATTTGCCTTGACAGTCGGGTTCTCAAGGCCCCTTAAGCCCCTCTCTAGAGGGATTGTGCAGTTTGTGCACTATTTATCTTCGTCCCTTTGGGTCCCTCCTACCCTGCCCCCGTGTCCTGGGAGGCTGACCTCAGTGGACTCTTGGTCTCTCACGCTCAGGTTGCATTTACCAGTGATGGGCATGCACCCACAGGAATTCAGAACAAAGCAGAGTTATGCTATTCACTCCCCAGGCATGCTCCCTGCAGGGCAGGGGTGGACAGCCTCACTCCATAGCAGGTTCCCTCTGTTCAGCTGGCAAGGGCAGGGAGCTCTTCCTTCTGTTACAAACCCCAGGTCACTACACAACACCTCACTGCTTCCTTAGACCCCATGCTGATCCTGGCCAGTAGCGCCTTTATTAAATACTCCTCAAATTACCCATTTTGAGTGTGCCATCTGTATCTTGCCAGGACCCCGGCCCATAGATAGGGTATAAAATCTCAGACCACAGCTCTCTTCTTGCCCAGTGCATACACTTTCATGCAAAACACATTTATGGGGCAGGGGAAACTGTGAAGGAAGACTTCCATTGAGTTATGGCTCCTTTTTCTTCCCCTGGGCTTTGATCCTTCTTTGTTTCCTATTCTTTTAACAAAATCTGGAAAGGAGCTAAAGAGCTAAATGTGCAACTTTCAGGCCGAGGCCAAGGGCAGTTGCCGGCAGACCTCTCATCCTGCTGCTTGGCTGCCTACAAGTCCACACTCAGATCTGGCCCCATCTATGCTCAGACATAACCTTGAGAATGACTTTGAAGATCTCTTCAGGGCTCAGAGGCTCTTTCCCAAATAGATGTTCCCAAGTCCCCTGGGTGGCCTTGTGTGTCCTTCCTGGGATATTGCTCAATCATCCTAGAATTATAAGGCCACGGGGTCCCAACCAGAACATGGTGGAATTATGTGTCTGTTCTGCCTTTCGCCTGTGGAATCCCCCAGGCTTTAATGGAAATACTCCTCGAGATGAAGGCAGAATCCAGTATTTGTTGTTTTAATCAAATCCTGAACTTGACTCCTTCTGATAAGCCCTCGGATATGGAATTGATGTAAAGTATGGGACACTGGCCAGGTCCAGAAGGCAGGAGAAAGAGGGTACCCTGTTCTCTTCCAACATGTGAATTCCCCAAGAAATAAAACTCTATGAATGCTCACTTCACTTCTGATAGATTGAGGACTCCAGATGTAAGCTCATTGATAGTCTTGGTGTGTGCTTCAGTATTTGTGCTTTTAATAGATATTGCAAGTGTGTTTAATGTGAAAATAGAAACAGAGGGCTCTTAAAAGAGCTTACTCAAAATCCTGCCAATTACTGAAGTCTACCAGACAAGAAGGAGCCACTTTTTTTTTTTTTTTTTTTTGATACAAGGGGGAAAATGTTTCCACAAAAGCCTGGCCCTTTGTCTTTAAAAATATTCATCTCTTGGGTACTGAATTATAATAGTAAATACAGATGTAGCTGTCTCACGTTAAAAGCACAACCAATTGTAGTACCATATTCAGGGCACTGTTATGTCACTTTAAAATGTATGGTGTCACCTAAAAGTGCACAGGCCTTATGAAGAAACTATTACTGGCTCTGATTTTGTGGCTCAGTGTTTTTGGTTTCCTGAGAAGGTAATCCTTAAGTCAAAAGTCACGCAGTGCCAAGACGCTCATCTCTGTAACCTGTTTTAGCTTCGAAATTTCTCATCACCTGGTTATAAACATCTGAAGGCAAGCAAGAGCCAAGATTCCATCGCAAGTCCCGAAGAAAGTTATTATTAGCCAAAAATGAACAAGTAAATAACTTGGGCCCAAGCCATTGCCCAAACGGGTCCTGAGCTGCTGGGGGTCTGACCAACTGTCTCTGATCCCAGCCAGAAGTAACTGTGTGGAAATGCAAAAGTCAAATTGTCCATCACCTCCGCAGCCCCTACTGGAGCTAAGGAATTAAAAGTTGCTCAAGCCTTTTTCCCATTGCTAGTTTTTCTTAAACATTAACTCTGCTACATTTTTTTTTTTTCCAACTCTGATTTGCAAAGAATAGGGAAGCTTAGCCAACTGCAATTTCAAAGTATTGCCTCTTAAGCCCAGGCCAAGTGTGTAGACTTGATAGAATTCTGATTAATGCATCTTATTACATTAATTTTCAGAGGAACCCGAAGGCATTTCTCCCCTTCCTAGTGCAGCCTGGGCTGCCAGAAGCATTTGTCCACTTAAAGAGCTAATATCTTCAGCTACCAACAACCATAAAACTGAAAATCTATCGAAAGAGTTGGCTTCTTTAGTTGCGCATAAGGCACAGTGCAAAATAGATACAGAACTTGGCTGAACTTGGCTTCAAATTTGCCAATCAAAACTCACGAACCCACGCCAAGTTGGCTACAAAATCTCCTGCCTGATGCCAGCACTAATTATGTCAACAGAGAAGTTCAAGTTTAGCCCCTGTTTCGTCCTGCACTTGTGGGCGTCGGGGATGAGGCTTTGGTGCGTAGGCAAGTGGGTCCTGCTCAGACATGCTCTGTCTCTTCCCGGCTCCCTCTGAAACTCGCAGGAGCTCCCAGGCCCCAACTCTTTCTGTTCCTCAGAGGCATGCTTCTCCACCTTCTTTGGATGAAAAAGGGTCTCCGGACATTCCGATCACCCAGGCCAAGCCTTCTTATCAGACTAGACAGTTTTCTTTAGAAATGAAGACCCCTCTCATTGAGCTTTCCAGGGAGCTGACTCTGAAGGGAGGTGTATCCTGCAGAAATTTTTTTTAGGGTCATTGGCCGTGGAATGAAGTTGGCGTGGGCAGTGGGAAAAGTCTAGCTGACAGGCAGCTGGATGAGAATCTCAGCTGACCTCAAGGAGAGCTCCCGTGCTAAAAGGGCCCATCACAGTGGTAACCACCATTGGGCTAACATAGCTAGGCCTCTGGACCCGTGCCTTGACTAGTTGTTGGGCAAACCGCCCCAGGGAGGGTGTGACTCCGTGCAGGTCAGACATCCCTGGAGGGGTTGGCAGCCGAAGGCTGCAGGCCTTCCTGGAAGGGAGCCCTGGGCCACACATCAGTGTCCATCTACTTTCCAGTTCCTGCCCTGCCTCAGCCGCCACAAACCATCACCTCCTCCAGCACACACAGCTCTCCTGTTTGGGGTAGGACTGGTGTGAGCTGTTCTGGAACCCTGGTTGATCCAGGCCTTGAAGTACAGTAGAAAGCCCTGCAACAAGGCAGACCTGGGTTTGAGTGTTGTCTCTACTGTGTAACTAGCTTTCCGGCCAACACAGTAACTGTGTGGGGCCTTAGTTTCTGCTTCTCCAAAATGGACCCACTCACTCTTAATTGCAAAGTTTGCTTATGTCTAAGTGAGAATCCTGGCAGAAATGCATTAGCATGGGGAAAGGGAGTATAAAGCGAAGCTTAAATGTGTGGGATAAGATCAGGAGTCGAGAAGCCCGGGCTGGCAGACTGGTTCCTAAGTAGAATGTCCCTGAGCAAGTCACCTAATCTCTGTAAACCTTGGTGTGCTCTGCTCGGATGGAGGGCTGTTGTGATAATTACGTGGAAAGGGGAGTGGGTGAGGAACTCAGCACTGCCCTAGTCCCACGGCGCTCATTGCTCCCTCCGCGAGCATTTACTCTTGTTCATTCCTACTCACTTGGCTGGCCCAGGGCTCATCTCCTTCCTGCATCTTCTCAGCCTTCTGGTTCCCAGGCAAAATGAGCCAAACTCAGCAGGCAAGTTGTAGTGAGGGGGCCAATCAGCCCCTGTTTATTGATGTCATTAAATGGCTGCGGTGACCTCTTTGTGCTTGAGGACCACAAGCCCCGAGCATTTTCATCCCTCAGGGGAAGCTTGGGGGCATCTCCGATGATGATTCAGGGCTCAGGCCTTTGAAGCAGTAAGTCCTCAGCTCAACCCTGGGTCTGCATCTTCCTGGATAGGTTGATCTATCTCTTCTGCTCTTACTTTGGTATCAGTACCTGTAAATTAGGATGATAATGTGGCAGTGTGGTGGAAACAAAATAAAGCAAGTAAGGTCTTTTTTTTACTTGCAACCTTTATCATTCCTTGAACACCTACAAGCACCTGGGATGGACTTGGTGCTCTACTAGGCACTCCAGATGTACAGAGATCCGGTCCCTGTTGGCAGAAGGCATAAGAGAAGCCCCCAACCACTTAAGCCCAAGTGCTGAAATAGAGCAAGAACCATAATGGGCGCCTCTATGTTTTAATGGCCAAAGAGCCAGTTGTGTGGTGAAGGGATATTCTTTCCCACGTGTGAGCTGAAGCTCTAACCACCACAGACTTCCCATGCCCAAGACCAGTGCACGTGGTGCCATCAGCATGCTAGAAATCATGAGGACATCAGATAAGACCCAAGGGCATTTCTGGGGGGTACCTGAATCACTTTTCCATCCTTAAAAAAAAAAAAAAAAATCTTCAAATCTGGCGATCTAGGAGGTTCTACTTGACCCCATTCATATTAGTAAAGTTGACCGCTGACTACCTATCTGGGCAGGTTTTTCTGTGGATTAGTGAAGCTGACTCCGAATTAGTGTACCGCCCCACCCCAAGATATTCTGAGAATTTCAGTGAAAGTAAAAATACCTCTCCTTGGGAAAGTGCCTCCTGTTTTCATGCTACCCAAGTTAAGTTGCTTGGTAGGATTTTACCCAAATCTCTGTATTTCTAAAGCCGGACTTAGCCTTTGAGAAAAATGCAAAGAAAGTACTCGGCACAGTGCCAGACACAAAATAGATGCTCAGTAAATACCAGGGAACATTCAGGCTTCTGAGTCCCAAGTATGCCATTCCCATCTTCGGCTCGATTTTGAAATATTAAACAAACAAATAAAAAATTTAAAAAAAATCTCTTTGGTGTCTTGAAACATACTTGAACCAACTAAAATTCCCATTTCCAAACAGAATTTTAAATATTTTAGAAATAAAATCTTCAGAGTCTAGACATTTAGCAGAACCAGGAAGCACAGTTTTCCAATTTGGGACCCTGTCATTGCCTTCCCTCCTAGAGAGTTGGTTATACCTTCTAGGCCAGAGCTTTTTATAGGACACTGTCATTGTTGAACTGACACTTAGGATTTTTAAGCTGGAATCCAAGGGAACCTGAATGTTGGGGAAGATTCCTAAGGAAGCCTCTTTTCTCTTCAAGGGTGAAAGCAAATGGAAAAGTAATCCCTAAGAGGCAGCCATTTGTATTAGGAAATGAAAGGGGGAAAGAATCCTAAAAAGGAACATCATAAAGGGCCTCCATTAAGCAGAAGGAGCTGGAAAAAGAGAAAAGGGGCTTGCATGTTGTTTGTAAATTTGCAAATAAATTCTGTTACAGAAGTAGTGGACTCATATTCAGCTTGAAAAACAGGGAAAGGCCTTTTATTGCATGCCTAGAAGTTTGAATACACTTTCAGTAGCTCTTCGTTATCTCAAATTAAATCTTAAATTGAGCTTGTGGTTCTGTGAATTAATACCCCGGCCTTTCAGCCCCACTGCTGAGGTCATTCAGATCTAATGGTGGAAATGGTCACAGGGTCAGCCCCTGGTCGGCGCTGTATAGAAACGCCTTAATGATGCCGGCAGCTGTTTGCTTTCTGCAGCTGGGGCGGCTGGGCTGTGGGGGGGCTGAGGCGGGGGGGGGGCTTGGCAATCACATCATTCTATCAGCGGCCTGCGTGCGTGAGAAAGTACAGAATCCCACGCCAACCCCCCATTCCATGTTGAAACGGGAGGCACGTGCCTCCTAGAGCAGAGAGAGGTGAGGGAAGCCACCGTTGCCTGAATGTTCTCCATGGCGACCCACATCTTGGGATGCCACAGGAGAGGGGCCACGTGTCCACGTAAGCACATACATCGTTCTAGAGAGATTCCATTCCTCTGACATAACATTGTTTGGTAAACCAGCCTGGCCCCTGGTGTCAGGGAGTTTACATAAATGTATGCATCGATCCCTGCAAATGTGTGCATTTAAGGGGAGTGGAGAGCATGCTGGTGTGAAATAGACAAGAATGAGCATTTTCAAGGAGTTCCTTAGCCTTGCTGTTTCTCTCTCAGCCCTGGTCTCCCTCTTTAAGTGGAAAGTGGAACCCTGGATACCCACGATGGGTCAGACACGGAGCCAGGTTCTAGATACCATCCATCTTGAAAACTCCCTAGCCGGGTTCAAGTGATTTCCCCCTATTTTACAGCTGTTGGAAAGGAAGCTGGAGAACTCGTGGTTAACAGCTCTGTCAGGGGATTTGGCAACAGGTGTCTCTGTGGAGTTGCAGCAGATTTATCTGCAAAGCACAGTAAGCATCAGTTGAAAGGGTACAGGAATGGAAACCGGAATGGCTGACCCTCTAAACCAGTGAGCATTGACATAGCTGAGCGCCGCTGGGTGCCAGGCCCCATGCGAAGAGCTTTCCACAGTGATGTCAGGGCAGCCTTTGGAGGAGAAGTCTGCCGACCAGGCCCATTTCACAGATGAGGATAGTAAAGGTCATTGGCATCAACTCAAAGTGGTGGGGCTGAGGTGTGTGCGACTCCAGGGCTGGGTCTATAATTTCTGACACCTTCCTCTGTTCTCTACCTTTTTCCCATCAAGCATCTCTCTCACTCCATTTTCTAGCAGGGAGACTCGTGGGCTGAATGAACCAGGAAAGGGAAGGTCTGTGGGTACCAGGTAGAAACCATATCCACCAGCCTGCATTGTTATTTTGGGACAGGAGCCAGACACACCCGCCCCCCACCTCCTTGTTAGGAGTGGGCTCTGGGTGGATTAATCTGCCAGAGTGAGGGGGCCGGGCTGGCTGACAGGATGGGGGACAGAGCCACAGTGGAAATTGTCAGGTCGTGAAGGGGAATTAGCTTCTGGGTGTCAATAGGTGCAGATTGCTACAGGCCTTGGCGACTGGGAGGCCCTGGTGTCTGTGTTAGCTCCTCAGCCCATGAGGCCTTAATGACAGCCCTGCCAACAGCGCAAGAGGCAGCCTGTGACAGTAGAGGGCAGCCAGCTAATCTAATCTGAACGCCCCGCCAGGGGCCTGGGGCCTGGGGACAGGCGGACCTGGGGCCTGCTCCCGGTCACAGCCTCAGCGATGGTGACAGTAAAAGAGCAGCTTCCAAGCCAGGGCGAGAGAGAAGGGGGAAAGCCGAGGACTAACGTTTTGGCAACGCCTGCCACGCACAGGGTTCTGACCTCATCAACGTCACTGTTACTGTGACCTGCAACCTACGGGGTGTCTGTGACATGCATGGCACTGCACTGGGCACTTTTAATTATCACTGGTATGTAAGTGTATATAATAATCTAATTTATAACTGCATCTTATTTATCTGGGTCCTACTATGCACCAAATGCTATTAGACACATATATTAATAATGAACAATACTGTCTATTATTATGTCAAACCTCAACTGTGCCCTTTATCAGTTACACTATACTCTGTGCCAATGATGTTTTATTAATTGCTGTTATCATCATGCCTCTCATCCTCCAACCCATGAATTGGGTACCGTTACTATTTCTGTTTTATAAATGAGCAATGTGGGGCACCGAGAGCCGGATTTGACACCAAGCGATGGTTACTGTCCTTTGAGGAGTGTTTTCTGCATTCTGTATGCATACTTTCATTTCATCCTAAATCAGATTAGAACATAAGTTTCCAGACTTCAGTAAGCATCAGGATTGCTTGGGTGGGGGCCGTTTCTCAGACCTCATGATTCTGTAAAATGTAGTTGATCCAGAATGGGACCCAGGAATCTGTGTGATTAACCAGAGGCACGGGGTTCTGATGCTGGTGATGCATGATTACATCCTCAGTGCGGCTAGTCCAAGAGCAAGCATCAGCAAACCGCGGCCCGCGGGCCGAATCCAGCTGACTGCCCGTGTTTTAAATAAATTGTTGGAACGCACGCAGCCTTGCCCGATTGATGCCCTTGTGTCTATGGCTGCTTTCAAACTACAATTTCAAGCTTGAATTGAGTAGTTCCCACGGAGCTACACCAGGCCAACCGAAATATTTACTATTTCATTTTTTACAGGAAAAGTTTGTCAACCCATGATCTAGAGGATTTTCTAGAGGCCCAGGCTAACTAAGGTCATTGGAACGACATGGGGTATAAGCAGCAAAATTTAAAAATGACTATTCCCTTAGCCTGCCCCAGGTTCTGTGCCAAGGATTTGGGCATCATTTCCCATTCAGTCCCCTAACAGGTTTATGGGCCACTGTCCTCCACAGTCTAGGGAAGCCAAGACTTCCAGAGGTTGAGAGAGTACCTTTGGGTCTCACGGTAAGTGAGGGTCAGAGACAGAATCAGAACTCCCAGTTCCAGAGCCCCTCCCTCCTGCCAGCGCCTTTCTTTGGCTAGTTTTGTTAATAAAGCAAACTGGTGGAACCAGAGCAACCCAGCCTCCTCCAAACACCAACTGGAACGTACAGTCGGCAGAGGTGAAATGACACGAGGTGTGGGCTTCAGCCACAGCAGTAACGACAAACGGAGGAGGTGGGGGGGAGGGATGAAGGAAAGAGGTAGGCATGTCAGCCTTAGAGCCACTTTTGTATCTAGCTGACAGGCATGTGGGGTGTTATTTTCTCTCCTTTGGAGTGTATTTTATAATTTCATAATAAACATCTTTATTTTATATGTATAATCTATTTGTGTGTGTGTGTGTATGTGTGTGTAAGTAATCTTAATGTCTACTTGCTCCTAAGAAAGTAGCATACATGGCTGGGGTTTTTCTCTCTCTGTCTCTGTTTCAGTCTCTCTCTGTCTTTCTGTCCACCCCCCACCCCTCTCTCATTCTCTCATATTTCCCCTGCCCCCTGTGCCTTTTTTTTTTTTTTTCATTAAGATAATGGTAGCACCGATCTGACTATTTCCCTGGCTTCCTGAAGAGGCCTGAGAATTATAGTAAACAAATTACCCATTACCAGGGAAGCCCTGTTCTCCCCCACCCAGCAGATTCCCAGCATCTTCTTTCACCTCTGGGAGATATTCTCCAAGGTCACTAAATTAAGCCTTCAGACAATCGAAAAATTGAATCTCAGTACATCTATTTTCCTAACAAAATTTCCGCAGCGCCGATTGGGGCTGACAGGTACGGCCGCGCAGCTTCCTGGGCTGTTCAGGTCGATTTGGCCGAGTGGGACGGCATCAGCTTGTATTGGAGGGAACATCTGAGCAGCTCAGGGCCCCCTGGGAGTCAGAGAGTTCCTTCCCTCCTTGCCACTGTAAGTGACTATTTCTGTTGTTCCTTAGCGAAGCTTCCCTTCCTCCTCCAGCCCCACCCTCAACCCTCACAGTGGCCAGGCCAGGCGTCTCATCCTCAGTTATTTATCAAAAAGACCATCACAGTCATTGCAGATACTTTTACTAGTATCTGGAAACCGTGTTCTTTTTGAGGACACTAATGATGCAGCCGTAATCACGATCTCTATTGGAATGGAGGGGCAGGATGTAATATTTGGGGAGTGGGGCCTGAGAGAAGGAGGGGCTCTGCTCCAAGTCCCCCAGGCGGTGCAGCTACCACAGCCTGGCTGATGGAGGGGCTTGCAGAGGGGGGTACCACTCAGGATTAGATTTGGAGCTGAAGGAACTCAGCTCTCTGATTGACAAGAGACTTCGGAAGGAGTCACATCCCGTATCCCGGCTTCATTTCCTCATCTGCAAGCTGTGTCTTAGCCAGTGCTTCTTGGGGTCTGGGACACCACCTGAAGTAGCTCTCCATGAGCCTCTAAGATCTACCTAAAAGCTGCAGGGGAAACCTGCATCCTACTCAAAATGTCTGTTCATATACGTGTAAAAACAATGTGTTACTTTGCTTAGCTGAGAATAAAACTGATGCTCTGGGAGGACACACTGAGTTTATCCTGTTGCTTTACGTGCCCACTGGTACCCCTCCTGGGAGCCCCGGTGCATGTCCTCAGCTGCACAATGCCCACACTGTTGACCTCCACAGCAGGAGGCCGGCTGCATGCTGATTAGGCATAGGGCCTTAACCTTTCTCTTGAGTTTTCTCTCATCTAAGAAAGAGTGATCATAATGCTATGTACATTTTTAGGAGCATCGAGAGAATCCAATAAGATAATTCTTATAAGGCCCAGAGCATAATCCCTGGTACATAATAAGTGCCCAATAAATTTTAGCAAAAATAATGATGACCACAATTACATCCAGAGCTCTTAAGGAGCACCAATCTGTAGCACTGCATGCCGAGCCCTAGAATGGAAACTCCTAGAAGATACAGGAGCTGGTAGGGCTCGGGGTGGGGAATCCATGTGGCAGCTCCTAACATTGTTGGTCCCTGTGTAATTTTTGTTTCTCAAATGGCCTTCCTCTTCCTCACGGTGATAGCTATTTATGTTGCTTCTTTCTCTTCTTCCTGGATTCGTGTACTGATCCCTGCATCTTTGTAGCAGTCACCGATTGCTGCCTCACGAATTACCCCAACACTCCATGGCTTCAAACAATAAGCATTTAGTATCTTACAGTTTCTCTGGATTAGAGCCGGGGAGTAGCTTAGATCAGCGGTTCTGGCCTCGGGTCCCTTTCAAGATTGCAGTCAAGCTGTGGGCCAGGGCTGTGGACTCCAAAGGCTTGACGGGGCTGGAGGTGTTACATCCAAGGTGGCGTGTGCACATGGCTCCTGGCAGGAGGCTTCCATTCTTCACCACGGGGACCTTTCATAGGGCTGCCTGAGCATCCTCACAACACGGCAGCCGGCCAAGTGAGTGAGGTCAGAGAGAGCGGAGGAGGAGGCCACAGTGCCTCTCTGACATCATGATGTCTGGGGCATCGTGCACTGTCAGATGCTGTAACTCCAGCCACATTCTGCTCATTGGAAATGAGCCAGTCAAGTACATATTTAAGGAACGGGGAACCCGCTCCACTATTTGAAGGGAGATACTGTCATGTGGGCATATTTTTTAAATTGCCACAACTTGCCACTTCGATATCCCCTGACTCTCTTGAATACCTGACTGGCTCACCGGTTCAGCCCTTGGAAAAGGCCTAAACTGTGGGAAAACGCAGCTGCTCCTTCCCACTCCCGCTGCACAGAGACGTCATCACCGTTTCTGGGGTGGTTCTGATTAGAAAGCGGGTGGCCCACAGGGACCATGTGCAGCCATGCAGTCAGCACATAACTTCACCGGAGGAACCTTGAACTCCCCCCACCATGTTAGAGGACTTCTCCACAGACGCATTATATCCATTTGTAATCAGTACAGCCCTGCCTTTGGAACTCGCCAATTTGATTTGCTTATTTTTCCCCCTGAGAGCAAGAAACCTGCCTTGAAGAATGCCTGCTTTGGACAACGTGGTAGGTACCCCCATGGGGTCTTCAACTGAGTGTTCGGGGGATACAAACAAAACAAAACAAAACGAAAAGACTGGGGTCAGCATTTTCCCTGATTCTGAAACACCGGTCCTTAAGTCACACCCTTTCCACACGTCCTTCCTCCATCGGTGTCCTGACTCTCTCTTTTCGTAGCAGTCTGGCCTTCCTCTTCCCCTCCGCCTGCCTCGTAGCCCTCCTCATGTTCTTTACTGGGGGGAAAGAACACCGGAGCACAGCCCCTCCAACATGCTGTGACAGCCCTGGGTAATTATAACCCTATTAGGCTCTCCGCTCTTGGGTCTGATTTTCTGTAACTTCTCTTTTGTTCCTTTACTGCACGTGTCATGCTGGCCTGTGAGTGAGAATCTGCCACGTGTGTATGGTGCTTAGAGTTTTCACAGCAATTTCCTGAGCATTATTATCTCTCTCCATCCTCTGTAAAATTGGGTATGAATATACCCACTTTGTAGATGAGGAAACTAAGGCTTAAGATGATCCAGTAATTTGCCCAGAGTTAACACAGCTCATAAGTGAATGACGTGGCCCTCAAGCCCAAGTCCGCTGGCTCATAAATTTCATGGCTTTTTTGTTTTGTTTTGTTTTTTTGTACAGTATTATACGGGTGGAATATAAGCTCCTTGAGGCTAGGTATCATGCCTCATTCTGCTTTGCATCCCTTTGCCTTTTACAGCAGTGTCCTGCGTATATTAGGGCTTTGGAACATGTTAGTTGAAGGAGAAACTACGTGAATGAGTGAAGCCATCAGTCAAATCAAGACACTGCTCACACATGAAGCCCAGAGTTTGGCTCTCACGTGTGCCTCAGTTAAGGACATCTGCAAGTTAGTATTACGAAGCCCAGCAAGACCAAAGATGCCGTGGCCTGAATAACAACGGGATGCAAACGCTTCCCTCGTCTCGTAAATCTTGTAAATCAGCATTGTCTGTGCTGAGCGGGGCCCCAGTGTCATGGTAGCAAACACCGAGAGGCCCAGAAGGCTGATCTGGGACAGCGTCCCCATCGAACGCTGCCCTGTGCTAAGTCTGCAAAATATTTAAATAAGGGGTTAATTTATAAAGTGAGCCACAGGAAAGTTTCCAGGACTGCTGTGTGCGTGTCTCATAAATCGGCACAAATTGAATCTAGCTTTCTGTACCCGTCAGCGCCTAGGTAAACCAAAATTTATTGGGAGGTGTATAGGTTGCCATCCAAAGAAACATAGTAAATGAGAAAAGTATATCCTCAGGAGGTCTGTAAACAAGGTATGAAGGCTGGCAGACACAACAAAAGTTCGAAATGTAAAAATTCCCGTTGCCACGGATTCGGAAGTACGGTGTCATTTGTTGCAGATGGAGACTGGGCTCCAGGAACCCTTGTTTTATTCCTGAACATTCCTCTGACTTCTTAATAGACTAAAGATTTTGTGTATTGCAGGGAGAATTTATGGTATGGAGGGTGCGCAAAGAGGAATGTCAACCTCGGTATTTTGCACGTGTCAAATTAGGAGACTAGTTTAGCCAGAACCAAAAATGTTATGCAGTCTAAAAAAGCGAAGCTTTAGTTTGTATGGTTACAATGACTATTTATAGTAATCGTGTAGGCAGGCCGCCTTGGTCTGAGCGATCGTGATGGCTGTTCATGTGTATTGAGGCCCTACCATGAACCAGACCCTGTGCTGAGGTTTTTACAAACTTTATTTCTAGGCTTTTTAAGGACTCAGTCCTTGCAGGACATTGTTGTTCTTGTGCCCATTTTACAGAGAGGAAAGTGAAACTCCGACGATGAAGTTCAAGGACTTTTGGCTAAAATACGGATTTGAGTCGATTTATGTCCCAAAGCTAGTCCTCTTCTTCTAATCCCTGTTCTCATTATCCAAGGTTGCCTCTCATTATTGCAGTGTTTTTATTATCTAGAAAACAAGTGCCAGCATCCTGGTAAATGCCTTTGCCTAGGCAAATTATTTAATACTTTAATTTAGCTTTTATTCTATTAGCTACAACATTCAAAGTGATGCACCAAAAAATGCCCTCAGATTCTCTAAAACCTACATATTAATAACTGTCACATCCTCCTGAAGGGGGCCAGCAACGAACATCACGTTAAAAGGGGAACTTCCTTGAAAATAAAAAGCATCCCTGAGCATATTGGTGAAGCAGTTGTGGGAGAAGAGAGAGAAGGTGGGGTTATGTTGGACACACCCTGAAATCAAACAATCTGGACACTTAAGGTTCAAGCAGTTTTTCATATGCAAATTGGCTTCAGGCCTTATAGCATTCCTATTGGCTAAACCAACTATTATGCCTGCACTTTATAGAGGAAGAAACAGAGAAATTAAGTGACTTGTCTGAAGTCACACAGCGGCTCCAGGATTCATCTTCACTAGTCTGACCTCATGAAGAGGTGGGCAAACTGGGCCAGATGGAGAAATTGGCATTTCAAAAAAAAAATAGCATTGCCAAAATATTGTCAGGAGATGTTTAGAAAAATCTCTTGGACTTTTTTTAGTAACAAAAGAGGCAAAATTCAAATCTGATAATTCACTATTCATAGTTTTTGTTTGTTTGTTTCTGACTTTTCAGGAAGGCAAGGATCTCAGTTACAGCCTCAGATATATTTGAGACTAGCAGCAAGAAAGCATAAAATTATGTTCCTACCTATGCTGCCCCTCCTTCAAAGCCTTGTTATTCTTGTTCCCTTCGATGTATTTCAACTCCAAAATACACTGTGACATGAAAATTGTGTATTCAGATTGTTCTATTGATTTGCTGAGAAAGTGACCTTGTATGTACACATGAAAATGAAGAGATCTATACCGCCCGGCCTCTTTGTAAGGAGATGAGAACAGCCCCGGCTAACGGGCATCCATTTCACACTGAACCTCACTCTTCTTTGCACCAGCCACAAGCATCCAGGGAGGCCTTCTCAGGAGGCTGAGCAGGTGTGACCTGCATGAGGACACTGGCAGAGGGTAAACCTGGGGCCTGGAACCCTGTGTTCCATTTGCAAAAGCCCATGGCACTGGCCCGAGATCGGAGGTTCCCTTTGCCATTTGGTCAGTGACTTCCACGGGACTGGATTTTCCTTGTGCTAATTCACCCAAGGGCACACCACCACGGCCCCGGCTGAATGATGGCATCCACCACTGCAGTGAGCGGGGAAGACAGCATGCCACCTCCAGGCACCTCTGCTGCCGCCACAGTCAACAAGTCACACTTGTGGATGGGAAGGAGAGGGAATGAGCATTCCTGACGTCCGGGCACTATATCAGGGCCTTGCAAATGCGGTGCCTCATTTAACCCTCCCCAAAGCCCTTGAGGTGGGTGGCATTAGGCCATTTGCTGGATACAGAAAGTGAGAAGCAGGGATATTACAGCAGCTCGCCAAAGGTCGGGCAGCTTGTAAGTGGCCGAGAAGAGGCTGGAACCCAGGATTTTTGATCTAAATTTCAGTCTACTTAATTATTCTATACATCTGAAGCCCCTTTGGTTTGGATCCCTCATCACAGGACTGGAATGAAATAGAATTTCTCAGCTTAAGGAGCCAGGCAATAGATGGGCCTTTGCCAAGCACATTCCCCCCCCCCCCCCCCCCCCCGCCCAGAATCAGGGGTTAGCAGGAAGAGAGGAAAGACGGAAGGTGAGGCACGGAGGAGGAGAGGGTGGGGAGAGTAAAGGTTATGCCCCAGAATGTGGATGCTGCTTCTTCATCCCACACAACGGAAGCCGGAGCCCAGGGTATCTTAACAAGATGTTCTAGAATCACAAATTGCTGTTTGCACCTTAGGGACGGAGGAAGAAGAAGAGGGGAAGAAAAGAGAACCAGCATGTGCAAACTTATAAAATGGGGAGCTGTATGTAAATGGCTTTTATTATAATTGCAAGGCTGCACCAGGAGACTTGAGCTGTGTAAAATGTCACTTGGTCTTATTACGGTTCATGGAGATTACCTTTCAACGCAAGTTTCATTTCTTCCAATGCTTGGAGAAGCGAACGAGGCAGTGACTCCTTCATTTCCTAATCCTCGCCAGCAACTTGCTTCTTGCTCGGTGTTTTGTGTCATTCTGTATGATACCGCATCAAGGCAATTCATGGCAGCAATTGAACCAAAAGCAATTTAAGTCAAAAATGGACAAATATGGATGTCATTTATAAGGCTTGTTCAAAGGCCTTTGACATCACTCAAAGCCTGAACACTTCTCAGGAGGGAGACACTTTTTTTTTCTCTCCAGCCCAGCAAGATTTGAGATTTAATACAGACTGCTTAGGGAGGCGTCTGCATGGTTCTTGCCTGGAAACCATTTCTTGGGGGAAGCAAGTGTTTTGTAAATTCCAAGAAGGAGAGATAAAAGGTTGAGTGATTAGAAACCAAAGCGAATTTTCACGGTGGATTTATATTTATTGTGTTGATTTATTTGCAGTGATAATAGTCAAATGGATCACATATTTGAGGGTATCACATATGTGGGCATGGCGTTACAAGCGTTACATTTAATTTAATTAATATTCATAATCATAGTGCACAGACACATCTGTAAATATAAAGGCACATTTTATTGTCCCCATTTTACAGATGAGAAAACTGAGTCTCTGAGACCCACTCAAGGGCACAAGAAAAACTTTCCTTGAATGGGAGAATTCATTCTGAGTGGCTCCAAAGTTCTTTTTTTTACACCACACCCGAGATTCAAGAATGGCTGGCAAATTGAGACACCAGAAGCCCTATGTTGGCCATTTCCCTTTCTTTCTGTGTCTGGAGTTGTGGGGAAGGCAGGTGGCTTCAGGGCCTCCTTGTTGGACTCTGTGGGGCTGTGCTTTAGAAGGCAGCTTTTCACGTTCTGTGGGTGGTGGAGAAGCAGGGGAAGCAGGTCAGGGAGCAGCAGGTGTACCTTGGTCACCCCCCAGAAGCAAGGCCGAGTGTCATCGGAAAGTGGCCAGTTCAGCCATTGCACTGCAGAGTGACGGGAACACTCCCCAATCCCCAGAGGTCAAGGGGCATCTCCCAGGAGAAGAGGAGACTTTAGTGGTTTCTAGAGATTGAATAATACAGACAACTCAAGGAACAACTGAGTCTTAACGATGGTGAGGCTTTACATATATACACAGTGTTTTCTTTGGCTGCAAAAGAACTATAGATGAAGGAAAAAAAGTCCCCAAATGTTCTCTATTGTATGATTCCAGTTGCATGACATTCTTGAAATGGCAAATTTATAGGAGTGGAGAACAGATTAGGATTGCTAGGGGGTAAAGAGGAACTGGGGTGAGTGGGGTAACTATAAAGGGCAACATGAGGGACCATGGTCTCTATCTTGACTGTAGTGAGGTCACTTTTCTGGTTGTGATATGTCACTCTAGTTCTGTGAGTCAGTACCATGGGGGTAGGTGAAGGAGGCCTGGGATCGCTGTCTTATTTTTCACAACTGCATTTCTCACTATCTACAATTACCTCGAAAATAAAAATTTGATTAAAAAAAATGACAGAGCATTTGGGAAAAGAATTTAACAAGGAGAAAATTTAAATCAAGCATAAGCCCTCCACCCAGAGAGCCATCATTTCCATTACTGGCCTGGCCTCTCTCTCTCTCTCTCTCTGTCTCTCCCCGCCCCCCATTCTCTCCTGTTCATACATATAAGATGGAGAGGTTTAAAAATGTAGTTATACCTTGTCTTTCTCCAGGCTTGGTAACATCGACCCTTTTCATCTTCTCAGGGAGGTCTGAAGGCTGTGTTTAAACCTGCTGGTTTGGCATTGATTTTGATGAGTGGACAGCAATGAGCATCCTCCTCCTCCTGGAAGCTTAGGAGCTGTGCATAAGGAATGGATGCATTTTATGAGCAGAGCTTCAACTATCCCCCCCCCACAATCGCTAATAGGTGTTAAGATTTTGCAATAAATACTACTTATGGCTGTTAATTGAACTAAATCCCAGATTGTCAGGACATGCTTGTTTTCTCATTTTAATTTCTCTGAGTTCTCACAATTATTGAGGGGGTGCACAGAGAATAAGGTTAGGTTGGAGGGGCAATATATCCAACATGTAATCTACATCCCTGGCAGATGTTCCTGCCAAGCATCTTGCTTGGTTAGGGACACTAAAATGGGGCCAAGGAAGAGGTAGGGGGACATCTTGAAAAACCCAGCTCCCAATAGCACCCCATCCCCCCCCACGGTGCACTGGAGATCATTTCTCCTGTTGCCTTTGCTTCCAGGCTGCTTGGAGTGACCTCCCACCCCCAGGTGCTAGCTTCATGTCTAGACAAGTAAAAGCAGAAAACCTAAATTATCTTCCTTTTATTACTACTTACTAGCTGAGTGACTTAGGCAAGTTTCTTCATTTGCTGCCCCTTCATCCCTTGCCTCTCTGAACCTCAAAAATCTCTTGATCGTTCAGTGGAATTAATAAGAACTTCAGATAAATTGACACCTGTGAACATGCTTTGCAGATACAGAGTTGTTTGCAAAAGTAACTCATCATCAGTATAGGATGGAAGGGCCCCTTGTCTACATTGCCTCCCAGCTGACCCTCATTGTATGCTCATAGAATAATTTTTTAATGTAAAATAATTACCATCACTAATCCTAACTATACACATTCCTAAATCTGTGACACTGCACAGAGCCTTGAACCTCTCTGTGCCTTCCTTTTCTCATCTCTTGTTCTTATTTTAAAGAGAGATTGTCATGTGGATTAGGTGAGAGGCGGTGTAAGGCATAACACAGAGTAAGGACTCAGTACATCTTTTATTGACTCATTCAGTAATCCTCCAAACAGTTAATGCAGTAGAGCTCATGGCCGTGCAATATGGTTATAACGAAGAGGGATGGATGGTGACATGGCATGGTACCATTCCTAAATGAGGCGTGTCATATAGTTCTTCTATGGAACCAATGGTTTATTTTGCATTGTCCATTTGAGCATTAAGCAGGATTCCTGTACAATCAGTTCAGGCCGTCCTGAAGCTCACTATCTAACGTAGTGCCTCCCCACCTTTAATGTGCCTACGAATCACCCGGGGCCCCGGAATCTTGTTAAATCTGAATTCTGGTTGAGTAAGTCTGGGTGGGGACTCAGGGTCTGTGTCCAAGGACCTTCTAAATCAAGGGGAGTGTTTTCTTTGAAACTCTACTAAGATTTGGTCACCATCTTGAAAAATCATGCGGTATTTCATAGTATTGAGTCACCATAACATGTGGCTTGTCTACATTTGTAGCTATTATACTCATGCTGATTAAGCAGTGGGGCTGCTTCCTACCAGCTCATGTGAGCAGATTTTGCCCATTGCTTCCCAAATCTGTATTCCATGATAGCATGATATCATGTTGGTAGCATGAGCTTGACCGTGGTGAGAGTCTTTACACCATGGACATTGGCAAATGCTACCAATATTGGTGTATATGTATAAATGTGTGTGTATGTGTCTGTGTGTGTTTCTTTCTAGAGAGCTGGTTTACCAATATAATACTATGTCTTTGCAAGAATATATTTAGTCCATATTTCAAAATGCCAAATAGAAAGAGATCATATCAACAAAATTCCGGGAATTTTGATCTATGTTTCTTGAATCCAAACCTATAAGTAGGTGCATACATTTGACTTTCATTATGGGCTTCTGATATAATCCTGCCCTTTTTAAAATGCATATTATTTTATCAATTTTTTTCTGTATTTTGTGGTTGGAATAGTAGTTTTTCTTAATTATGTGTGTGGTAGGTTATGTTATTCATTAATTTCATCTCAGGACCCTAATAAGGAGTTATAAAATATTTCTTCTAAAATAAGGGTGTTGGATCGCTGGGCTTGAGTAGCTCTGATTTAATTAACCACCAGGCAGGGCCTGCAGATATGGGGGGGACCCAGGTCTCCTCTTGGGGAGAAAGGGTGTAAGAGTTGCATTAGAAATGCAGTTGGCATCTCCCCTTCAAGGTGCCTGGAAGAAGTGTGTTGTAATCTGGGATTGGGATGAGCCGCAGTGTGTCTTGTAAAACAATCCAAGGGGAGTTCATTCTAAACAGATTCAACAATGCAGGCACTGAAGAAGAGGAGGAGGGGGCGGCAGTGGAGGCCAGAGGTGAAAATGGATGCAGCAGAATCTAAGATGATTAGGAACAGTATATATAAAACACAAGGAGGGATGAAGACAGGCTTAAAAGAAATTTTTCACTTGACAGAAGGAAAGAAATATGGAATAGAAACCTAATTTAGAAAAATATGCACACACACTCACACACACACACACACACACACACACACACACACCACACACATACACCCCTCACAGGACTGGCAGGTGGAGAGGCAGGTTTTAATAGGCCTGGCTACCTCTCCATAGCCTTCTGCTCAGAACAAAAGTGCTGCAGACATCACACTAACTCTTGGGCCTTTGCTTTTGGCAATCATTCCTCTTTTACATTTTTTTTGGCACTGTAGAAATGTTTCCATAAATAGTGCGTTTAGTGGAGTGTGTTACTTTATTACTGTCAGCTACCATAACAGTAGAGGAAAATTCAATAAACATGAAAGCTAAGATCGGAACATAGAAGGCTCCCCATTCTACATCCTTCATGAACTTGTACCTTTCAGGCACGTAACCTTTCTGTTTCCTCACCTTTGAAATTCTGAGCTTCTGGGTTGGCGAAGCCACCCAGTTCTCCCTGACTGATAGTAGCTGTCCAGCGAAATTTAGGACATGCTCATTATTACGGCGGCTGTTTTGTAGACTTGCAAAGCCAAGCACTCCTCCCTACGTTGCTAAGATGGGGATACCCAGCTTAGGGGCTGAGATTTGCCTGAGCTTTGGGTGTTAGCAGCCTTTGCAGGCGACAGACTCACGAATGAAATGTTGTGATTCTTTGCTGTGGAATAATTTGGAAGTCACTTGCTCAGCTAGAGCCGGGAACCCAGCGTAAAGGAGGAAGTAAAAATGAAAAGGCATAAATATGTGAAAAAGTTAGCAAATCAAAGTAATTGAGGAGCAAAATAATTCATTCCTTCTCCCTGGCTCAGCATGGATGCAAATGATATATCATTAAGTAAGTCCCCAACACAAAGGGCAGCCAGCATAACTGTTGCATCAAATATTTAGCCAGAGCCAAGAGCAATTTTTTTATTATGTTTTTTATAAGTTTGATTTACTAACCTTCAGTGCAATCCCTATTTTTAGAGGTTGGCTCATATTTTTAATTTGTTTTCTCTAAAGCACTGAATCCTTACTAGTGTTTCAAGCTGTCCACTCAGCTCCTAATGGCAGAGTAACACTGAAAAGCATAATTACATTTCCTAATTATGTGTAATTAGGCAAAACCCAGATGATGTATTCAGCGTGCTCTCAGAATAGCCAGGGGTCAAGGACTGTTGGAATTCACTAACATTTTTATAAATAAGCCACTGCGTTATTTAATGTTGGGGTCCAAGGTGGTGCTGGGTGCCTTGTAGACCAATATAATGGTTGAAATATATAGCATTCACTTATTTAGCCAAGTAAAACATAATTGGTTCCCCACCTCCTTATCCCACCCCACCCCCTTTTTAAAACCAGTGTTTAGATTTGCTATTCTTAGCCCGAGAGGCCCTCTAAACTCAGAACCATAAAGTTCTGCTAACTGACAGCCTAAGTGATATTTATTTTTTCAAAGCTTAATCCTTTTGAAACATGGAGAAATAAATACATCCTCTTATCTACATATGCCCGGGATGGGAAATAAATTCTTATTTTCCTGCAGCGTGGTACCAGTGGGCTACAATGAATAATTTGGGCAGTCTCGCTGAAGATAATAGGGAAGCCTTCTCTATTACCAGTGATAATTATGAATCTCATAATAGAAAACATCCCAAGCCCGAACATCAATCAGGGGAGATAAACAATGGGAAATGATAGGTATACAAAAGGAAAATGGCAGTGGCCCATATGGAGGGAAAGCCCGCAGAATTCTGGCGGGGTCATAAATCATAGAGTCCAATAATTTCCATGCAATTAATATCCTCAAATTAAAACATTCGTTTTTAAAGAAAGATTCTGCAGACTTTTCAGCCCAGCAACTGGATGTCTTAGGAGATTCATGTGGGAGCTCCAGAGCCACCCTCCTTCCTGAGTCTTGTGTGTATCCGTGGCTGGAGTTGGCTGGAGCCCTGGCTAACAGTGTCTCCCCGTGAGCGGGCCCAGTGATCTCGCTCCGGGTCACCAGGGACCATACGTGAGGAGGTTGGAACTGGTGGTGGCTGACCCTTGGAATCTTCGGCCCTAACTGTGCAATGAAGACTGGCCTATTGAGGCAGGATGTCTAACTTTTCTTTACCAGTCTGAAAGACTGTTTCCAACGCCGCGGACACAGCCCAGTGAAGCGCTTGGCATGGCTACAGAGAAACAGAAAACCTTCATTCCAGAAGGTCGCGGTCTCCTCCTGTTTAGTAGCCCTGCATTCACGCACTTTCTTCTTATCTTGCCGTCATCTGATCAAGTCCCAAGGTACTTTGAGGGACTTATTTAAGAAAATAATAAAGGAATCCATTTATCACAGTGAGAAAACACTGCTTATTAGTCTGCTGTTGCTGCTCAAAATGAAATTTAAGGCCATTTGGTTAATTTATTTACTGCATCATGTGCAAAGACCAACAAGATTTCTAGCCTTTCCTCTAATGGGTCTGCATGTAGAAATTCATGGACCGTGGCCCCCAGTGATGTGAATTCAAGTGGAATCTCTCCCGTCCAACCCTGTTTAAGGAGTGGGTTAGAGATTTGAGTCAACTGTCAAATATGTCCTAAAGGCCACAAAATGTGCTTGTGGAATTTGTTTTATAGGCTTAATATAATATTGTATAAAACATATCTTTAAAGAAATATCTAATTTTTCCCCAAAAGCAAGGGTTTTCCCATGCCATATAATTTGCTAAGTGTGGCTTTGCTCTGCTGTAACCCATAATTTACAGTCAGCCTCCACAAAGCAAAAAATAACTCCAAGCTCTGTTTAAGTAAGTAATGGACAAGGTAACTAATATTCCCGGAAGGATGGCCTCTCAGACACTCATTTTAAGTGACAAAATGGTTGAAGGTTGATATGGTTGCCCTGTACTAATTTAACCAAGTCGTGGGGAATCGAGAAACGGCATTGTAAACTGGCAGATCTGGGCAGTGGGACCTGGAGCTGAGCGTGAATATGCTCTGTGTACATTTTAATGAGCCTGTGCCTCACTTTCCCCATTTAAAGTGAACGGGTTTATGCCTAATTGTGCCACCAATTTTTCCCATAAAATAATTCACTTGGAAGGAGTGTCCTAGTCCAGTCTCCGCCAATTCTGAGAAAGGCAACGTGGATGGGGGAAGCAGGGCAGAGCAGAAAAAGCATAGACTTTGGAATCAGGCAAAACAGTTTTGCCTTGAACAGCTATGACCTTGGGAAAAGTTTTTGTTTTGTTTGGAAGTAAATTTCAGCTTATAGAAAAGTCACAAATAGATAAAAATGCAGTGTATACCCTGCATCCAGCTTCCACTAATATGATACATTTTCCCACAGTAGGAAATTAACACTGGTACAATGCTGTTAGCTCAGTTAACGACAAACTGCATTTGTATTTCACTGGTGTTTCCATTAATGTTCTTCTGATGCTTCTGATGTTCCAGAATTCAAGCCAGGGTACCACTCTGCCTCTATGGTCCTGTTCCTCCAATCTCTTCCGATCCTTGACACTTTCTCAGTCTTCATATATTCATTCATTTATTTTATTATTTTTGTAATGACCTTGATACGTTTGAGGTCAGTTATTATATAGAACATTCTCGACTTGGGTTTGTCTGATAGTTTCTCCTAACTAAATCAAGTTCTTCATTTTTGGCCAGAATACACAGAATTGTTCTGCCCTTCTCAGTCTGACATTTTAGAGGGTACACAGAATCAAAATGTCTTATTACTGGTGATGTTAACCACGATCTCTTGGCGAAAGTGTTGGCTCCTGGATTTAGCCACTGAAAATTAGGATTTTCCCCAAATATTTTGGGGGAGGTACTTTGAGACTATTTCTTCTCACATTTTCATCCACTAAAGTTAGCATTCGTCTATTGATCTTGCCTATAATAACTCATGCTATAATGTTCTAAAGGTGATTTTTTATTTCCCTCATGCCTTCTACATTTATCATCAAATTCTTTTCCGTTGAAGTCTCTCCCTTCTCTATTTATTTAATTATATATTCATTTATGTCAGTTTGGACACATGAATATTCATTTTACACTATGGGTTGTAATACAGTAATGCTGTTACACATCTGTCACTCATATTGCCCCAGCTTTGGCCACTGAGAACTCTTTCAGGCTGACTCTTGTGCCCTTTTGACACACCCCATCCTTTTTGAGCACTTCCTTACCTTTTTGCCTTGTAAAATGTTACAGACTCATTTCCTTGCCCTAATCTTAGAATTAACTACTTTTCCAAGGAGCCCTGGTTCCTTTGTGGAAGATGGTATTTAGAAACCAAGATATGGGTGCTGGGTGTGCTCATCACTACTTGGATGTCATTGCCTCCAAGACTACTGAATGGACAGAGTTTGAAAATATTTGTATGGATACTAACAGTACATAAAACATGTTTCTATTTCTGTGTCTCTGTGTGTGCATTATATATTTTAATGTATTTATATTCATATTCGTTTATATTTAAATAAAATTATTAAAATATATAATATAAATATATATTTATAATATAAAATATATATTGGGAATATAGACACATATATTATTTATTTGAGAGAGAGAGTGCGCATGCATATGAGCAGCGGGGTGGGCGGGAGGAGGAAGAGAATCTCAAACAGACCCCGTGCTGAGTGAGCATGGAGCTTGACACAGGGCTCAGTCTCACAACCCTGAGATCATGACCTGAGCTCAAACCAGCAGTCAGACGGTCAACCAACTAAGCCACCCAGGCGCCCCAACACATATATATTTTAAATATGAGTTTGTACTTGATTCTAGTCCAACACACCTGGGTTTATTCTTGCTTTTCTTGGAGATATCATTTAACCATTCTAAGTCTCATGTTCTTCTATAAGTTGGAGGCAATAGCAAGCACACTTTAGGATTTGGGGAAGGTATGGTAAATTGTAAAAGTAGTGAATTATGGGGGGAAAAAAACGAAAAATCTTTCTTCCCTCTGCTGCCTCCAGGCCCATACTCTGATGATGTTGCTCATCCTCCCATTAAGAAGTGGAGTCTGTTTCTCCACCACTGACATAAGTTTGACCAAGTGACTTGCATTGGCCAACCAGACCTCAGCACAAACAGTGCAAGCACAGGCAGGAAAGGTGCTTGGATCCTGGAGTTGACTCTCTTGCTGCTTAGAACCATGAGCCCATGGGAACAGGCCCGAACTAGCCTGCCAGAAGCTGAGAGGCCACATGGAGGGAGCCTTGTTGCTCCAGTGGATCCCCTGCTGGCCTCCAGGCTCATTAGTGAAACCATTCCAGAGTCATCCAGCCAAGCCACCAGTGAGCCCAGCAAAGACAGTCAAGACAGTTCACACCAGAAAAAGAGCCCAGCCCATGACCAGAATCATGAATTTTTGTAAAAAAAAAAAAAAAAAAAAAAAAAAGTGGTTATTGTTTTTGTCCATTGAGTTCTGGTATGGTTTGTTATAACGAAAATGCTAATGAATACAGGAGGCTTGGAGATGATGTATGAGAAACAAATAACACAGCATCTCTTGAACAAATTGGTATCTGAATAAAGCGTGGCTTTTGGTTGTTGATGTTGTTAGTTTTGAGAAAAACTTCAAGTTTTGTTTCCCCCAAATACCTTCCCAGGTGTTCTAACATTTATAAAGAACTGTTTTTGCTAACTCTTGGAACCAGTCCTTTGGGCTAGATCAGTGCTTTCAGAAAAAACCACTGTTAAAGTGCAAGGCTCTGTGTATTTATCGACTCACACCAAGATAGTGACAGAACTCAGTAGATTCAGGACGTTAGGTGTTAGGTAGTGTGAGCATTGTGAACACTGGGGAATAGAAAGTCCTTTATCTGGTGTTGCCTGAGGGAACATGGAGGCTGGCCTGGTGGAGAGAGGGGAGAGGGTGCAGAGAAGGAAAGCAGAGGAGTATCTCAGCAGGCCAAATTTAGCCTAATTAACAGATTTGCCTAGGGCTGACCCTGAAGCAGAAAGTGAAACCTTGATCCATTTGCTCTCCTCCTACCAATAAGGTAATGATAAGGTTGAACCACCAGTTCTCAGTCTCACAGAGGAGACTCCCAAAATAGAGGGGTTAGACAAAGAGACATTTCTTTCCTCCTCTGAGATTATATCTTTCCTTAATGACCCAATGCATCTTTTTTAGCAGTTTTTAATACCTGCAAAAAAGTTAGTACACTTCTATTCCTGCTAGTTGTGATCATATTTCCACTTAGTGGCAGAGGTGCTAATAACCATTTGCTGAAATCACCCACAAAGGCACAGTTGCCTTGAGCATTGGTAGGACAGATGGCCACCCTGTTGCTGTGGGTTTTGGTCACCTGGAGGAAGGTCAGAACTCGTGGCACAGTTGCCCAGAGTCTACTAGGCATCCCATGGAGGACGAAATCAATCTGTATAGTAACCCACCGTTAAGTGTGCAGTTCTCCCAACTCTGCTACCCTCCTGCCCACACATTCCGGAGTCAACACGAACCTTTGTTACCGCTGGGAGCTGTCATCCATGACTAGATTGCCACTGAGCCACCCATTGTGAGGAATTGTAAAATCCCATGAAGGTGTCAAAAACCACATTCAAATTTTGAGGAAGGCCTTCCAGGGCAAATGTTATGACAAAACCCAATGAGCTTGTTTTTCTCTGTGGACTAGATTTGTAATTTTGACTCAATGAGCCAAGGAGGAAGTTTGCATTTTTCCTACCAGATCGAAGAGACCCTGTAGAAAATAGTGTGGGAACTTGACTTTTTTTCTACAGAAGTTTTCACTACCAGTTCCCGAGTGTGTGTGTGTGTGTGTGTGTGTGTGTGTGTGTGTGTGTGTGTGTGTGCGCGCGCATGTAAAATACCAAACAGGAAATTACAAAGGGAGGAAGGGGGTAGGAAGGAAGGGAGGGAAGAAGGGGAGCAGGAAGGGGAGAGGAGGGAAGGAAGGAGGGAAGGGAGAAAAGAAGAAAAGGAAAAGGAAAAAAGAAAGGAGGAGGAGGAGGAAGGAAAGTAGTTATACTTAGCCAACATGTCATCATTTAGGCAACCACCACTGTTGATCTTTGGCTAGTCCCATTCAAATTCCCACCCCCGTGAATGGGTTTATTGTTTTCTTCCATACCATTATTTATGTTACATTATATCTGATGCTGTCTCCTGAGTATTTCACTTAACATTGTAGCACAGGTCTTTCCCCCTATTATAACATAGTCTTTATTAATGTTAAGCGAGGTAGAAAGCGAGGTAAAAAGCTATCAAGCAATAGTTCTTATTGCTTATTCACCCTTCAGTTGGGAATCTACATTGTTTATAGTTCTTCACAATGTTGCAATGAAACTGGTATATAAAGCTGTTTATTTCCCTCTCCCCCATTACATAGGATTCCTTATAGTCCCACCCTTACTCCGTATTAACCAAATGCTGTCACCATCCACTATTGCTGAAGGCTTATATAATGATGAGCCTTAGCCCAGATTTATTTATGCCTCTTGTATTGGTCAGCGCCTGTGAACTTGAAGCATATGGACTCCATTTGAAAAGGAACTCATCTTATAGGGACAAACAGATATTGATATCCCAGGTCTTTGAGCCTTGCCATCTTCGAATGCTGATCAATTGTTAGTGTCTATTTGTGGCACAATGTTGAGTAGAACTCTGAAGCCGTATTGGCTCAACATAGAAGATTTCTGTGATCAATTATTAATATCAGTTCTGAATGAGGATTCAGAGAGTAGCAGTCATATACATGCCACCCTTTCCTTAGTATCCTGTTTTTTCGGTGTATGTTTTCTTTAGAGTTTCCAGAGGCAATTTAAAAAAAAAACGTATAGAATGCCAGAAGTTTTTTTTGAAAGAAGAGACAGGTGTAGACAGTAAAAGCCAGGTGGCTGACTTTCTAGAAGCTTGCCAGGTCATATTACGTTGTTGAGTTCATTAAAAATGTGAATCTTGCCCTCAAGCTTGATACCTCAAAAAAATTAGATTTTGTCGGGCCACCAAGAACAGATCTTTCTTACAGATGCAGACTCACAATAATCAAACTCATACAGACTAATATATAAATCAAGTGCCCAAACTATAATTTTCGAAGAGGATTATAACAGAGTTTGAAATGTTCTTGTTAGGTTGGCCAGAAAAAAACAGTGTTTTCTATGGGTAGAATTACAGAAACTGAGACAAGTAAAATTATAAGCTACCTGATGGGCAAATAATTGAGCCAAAGGTCATTTGGCCAGGTGACTCAAATATTTGGTTGCCTGTTACTTTCATAATAAAGATGTATTGTACACTTGTGTTTGTTTATTGTCTATCTCCTCCACTAGGGTGTCTTATCTGTCTTGTTCACTACTTTGTCCCCTGAACTTAGTGCCAGGTACATAGAGGCACCAAGTATGTATCAGTCTCCAGTGAGTCTCCAAATACCAGGTGACCCCAAATACAAAATGATTCTTCATTTTCCCAATGAGGCGCTCCCCAAATTTATTTGCCCAATTTATAAAAGTTTACCTGTAAGGTTTAATTTATTAATGTATTTTCACAAGTAATATGTTAATTTATGGATATTGGAGGGTATTTTTTTTTCATCCTCACATTTTATGAAATAATTTTATTCAGACTGTTCATACTCATCTTCAGCATCATCACTAAAACCTCTTTTGGAGCCACCTAATAGATTTTTCCAAACCTATCTACTTCATTTCCCCCCCAGCTGTTTGAAACATAGCACTTTTGGAATCCTGTGTAGTGCTTGTCCTATAATCAGGAGTGACTTGAACTGGGTGTCTCTGCATTTCTTCGGGGTGACTTTTCACCCTTCCATCTGGCCCACTTTGAATTCATTTCATTGCTGAAATGTCAGAGTGCAACCTTATATAGTTCCCGGCCCTGGAATAATCTAGACAAAGGGAGAAGAGATCCTGTGGTAGGCAGCCTCCAAGATGTCCTCCAAAGACCCCAGCCTGTCAGATTTCATGCACCTGTGTGTTCCTCTCCTACTCTGAACAGGACTGACGGGGAGAAATGATAGAGCATGACTCTTGAGGCTAAGTGACAAAAGACATTGAAACATCTGCCTTGTTCTCTCTGGGATCATTTGCTCTGGGGGAAGCTAGATGCCATCTTGGGAGGATGCTCAAACAGTCCTGTGGACTTTTTTTCTTTTTCTCCCCGGCTGCTTGAAGCCTCGCCGCCATCATGAACGACACAGTAACTATCCGGACCAGGAAGTTCATGACTAACCGACTACTTCAGCGGAAACAGATGATCATTGATGTTCTTCACCCTGGAAAGGCAACGGTACCTAAGACAGAAATTCGGGAAAAACTAGCCAAAATGTACAAGACCACACCAGATGTCATATTTGTGTTTGGATTCAGAACCCATTTTGGTGGTGGCAAGACAACCGGCTTTGGCATGATTTATGATTCTTTGGATTATGCAAAGAAAAATGAACCCAAACACAGACTTGCAAGACATGGCCTGTATGAGAAGAAAAAGACATCAAGAAAACAGCGAAAGGAACGTAAGAACAGAATGAAGAAAGTCAGGGGGACTGCAAAAGCCAACGTTGGTGCTGGCAAAAAGTGAGCTGGAGATTGGACAACAGAAGGAGTAAAGATGCTGCAGTGGCTTTATCTGTGGTGGTTGTGCAGATTTTTCATGAGAGGATCAATAAACTAAGAATGTTAATAAAAAAAAAAAAAACAGTCCTGTGGAGAGGCCCATATAATGAGGAACTCAAGCCTCCAGCCAACAGCCAGAACTGACTTGCTAGCCATGTGAGAGCGCCATCTTGGAAGCATATCCTCCAGTCCCAGTTAAGCCTTCCGATGAGACTGCAGCTGCAGTCAAACCCGAGGCAAACCATTTAGCTGAACTGCCCCGAAATCCTTGACCCACAAAAGCCATGTGAGATACTAAATACTTATAGTCATTTGAAGATGCTGAATTTTGGGGTGATATGTTACTCATCAAAATTAATACAGAGCCTATTTGCACTGCCTACAGGATAAATAAACCAAGAGCCTTAAGAATTAAAAGTGCCTAAAAATGTTCACCTGTTCATGAGTTTAACAATAACACTTTTGTTTTCTGTGTGTAGAAACTTTTTACAAGTTAATAAATCCATTTTCCTCAAAAGTTGGCAGCAAGCTTCTTTCTCCTTGTAATTAAAAGACATCTGGGGGTTGAGTCAGATGGTGCAATTTGTATCTCAGCTCCAGTAAGTACTGCCTTCTGGAGTCACACACAGGTGATCAGTGATGTTGTATCTCGGTTTTCTCATCTGTGAAATGAGACTAATTTATACAGGTAGGGTGGGGACTTGAGATCTGTAAGATGTTTAACTCAGTGCTACACATAGCCGTGGCAAACAGGTAGTAGATAGTAGGTGCTATTTTCATGGTTATATTTGCTATTCCAATTATCATTATTTATTTAGTAAATGACAAGCAAAACCCAGAAATCCAGTCGCAGCAAACTCTCCATAACCCAATTTGCTAAAACCCCCTCAGTGGTCTCTGTTCTTCATGACTCCTTTCAACCATGAGGCAGAATCTTTGTATGTTCTTCTCATCAAGGATTTTATCTAAAAACCTGCCATACTTCACCCTTCCCTAGGTGGAAAGGAGAAGAGGAAATACACTTCTAAAGTAATTTAGCCTGCACTCTGAAAGCACAATGTGGATGTAGCTGGCTTCCTGTTTTGAAGCCCAACTTTTAAGCATATACACGTATCCCAGGGAGGTTTTTACTGAACCGAGAGATGCCATGAGCAGTCCTTGGTGTAATAATTCAATAGCAAACCCCTCAGCAATAAGTCTTCTGCTAAAACGGACACTGACTATCCTATGAAGATTCAGACACTGATGTAATTTAAAAAGCTTTCAATATTATGGATGCAAACATATGCCTTTTGATTTCTGAAGGACTTTTCAGAAGAGCCGATTAAGAAATGAACAGAAGAAATGAAAAAATAAAATTGTCTGTTGTACCACCACCCAAAAATAATGACTGTTATCTCTTTGTTATATTTCCTTCTAGATTTTTCTCAGCATATACGTGATGGTTTTTACATAGTCGTGACTTCACTGATCACTTGCTTCATTTTGTATCCTGGTACTTTTTTCTCAGTGAAAATTATACTAGTGAACCTTGTTCTTATTTCCCGCTCTGTTTTTCAGTTTGCTTGTGATGAGCTTGTAGTATATCATAATAAAGATTAATTTTATTTTAGCGAAAATGAAAAGACACTACTGTGCAGGTGCCTTTATTTATGATTTGCATACAGTTGATGAAAAAAGCATACCTTTGTTCAGCAAAATACAGCCCTGAAGTCTTTTAGCACTGAATGTTTGAAATTATGAAACAGGTTCTAATTTGGCAATGAATTCAGGAGATAAAGAAGACTCACTTAGATAACAATAGCTTTCTAAAGTATTTAGTTAATATTTTACTTTTTGTCTGTATATCTCTAAAACTGTAACACTTCACCAAAAAAGCAATAAAAATTGCTGCATTGGGTTAAGATTAACACCTAATGAAATTGCACTGGCTAATATTTGAACAGCTTTTTTTTTTTAATGGAACTTTAAATGTGGGTTATGGCTTTTATTTTCTTAGTGAGCTAAGGGCTTCTCAAATTTTGACTCCATTATTTCATTTAAAGATTTAGTATGATGTGTCTTAAATAAGTTAACACTGTGATTGACAATCTACCTAGAAAGATTAGGCAATTGGGGGTGATGGCCCCCCACCCCCCAATTATTGCCTTTGTTCTTAGAAGTGTGTTTAAATCTATTTCTGTTAATTTACAATTTGAAAGGTGGGTGAGGAGCAGAGTTTGAAAAATAGATTACTGTCTTCATTAATACAGGTTTGACCTACAAAGTCTTCACGTACTTAATGATTAAAAACCAAAGTACTAAATAATAAATTATAAGAATTTATAGGAGTCATCATCTTGAAATTAGCTTACTGAATGTTCTTATCATAATAAATCTGAGTGGGTGTCTAATTTAGTAGTAGCTGACTAAAATTATATGTTGCGGGCAGGGGAAAAAAAAAACACTTTTGTTTGAAGACAAATGCAGTGAGTTTAATCACAGGTGATCTGAAAGGCACCTGTCTTTTGCTATGTTCACTTCGCAGAAACTTTGGCGAAACTGGTTGAATGTAGATCGATCCCAATTTGTAAATCTGACAGACAATAAAATTTCCCCCAGCACTTCGATGATGTTTGTGTTAATACTTTCTGTGCAGATTCTAGAAACTGAGCCAGCAAAACTGGGAAGGCAACCTGCGCTCTCCCAGCTTCAAATCTATAGAGACATAATCATTTTCGAGTTGAAGGGTATTTTTGTTTGTTGGCAGAAGGAAGGGGGAGGTAAGGTGGGCACCAACTATCTCATCTTCTACATCTCCTTCCCTTGCATCGTGTGGATCAGAAAGGCTGTCTCTCTCCGTTCAACAATTACTCACTGGGCTTCTACCCTTCTACAGGGCTCAGAACCTGTATTAGGCTTCTACCCTGGATCACTCAGAACCTGTATCAGAACCTGTATTGGTTTAGGACAGTTTAGCGCTTACTCTTACCCTGAAGTAGCTCAAAGTCTTCTTCAGAAGGCAGACTTGGGAACAAGTAAATTAAAAAGAGCTTTATACTGAAAAATCGGTGCATATAGATGGTACCCAAGAGGGAGTGACTGATTTATCCCCAGTGAGACGAGGTGGGTAATAAGGGGAATGTTCTTCCAGAAGAGGAAAGACAAATAGGAGTTTACTAAGGGAAGAGAGTATCCAGGGAAGATGTTCTTGTAGAGGGATCAGTATGTGCCAGGTGCGCAGATGAAGCAGAGTCTGGACCACAAGAAATACTGTCACTGGGGCTTTGAGGGCCAGAATAGAGTGGTCAAGAATAATGTTAGGGACTTGTGCAGGGACCATAGGGAGAAAGCCCTGCAACAGGCCTGAACTTTGTTTATACCAGAAAGGCACTGAAGGCCTTGAAGCAGGATATTAGTGACTTTATATTGAAGCAGAAATGGAGTTAAGTCTCTTCCAGGTACTATGAGAAACTAGCATATAATTCAGTGATTTCTTTTTTCAAATTTAGTATCTTATGAGATAGAACAGGATAAAAAATGTACATATACACACATACTTAAGTACACACACATGCACATACATACTTAAATAATTTACCCCAAATATGCAAAGAGATTTTGCAAATCGTAAAGAAAATGTGAAGCTCCCAATAGAAAAATGGGCAAAGTCAACGAACAGGAAACTCATTGAAGAAAATTGGCAAACATGAAAGAAGACTCAACTTTATTTTTAATTCATGGAAATGGAAATTAAACAATGAGATACCATTTTGCACCACGACATTGACAGGGGTTTAAGAAGACAGGTAACTTCCCATATTGGTGAGTGTGTAGTGTATAAAAGGGTATAAAAAAGAAAAGTGGTCCCAAATCTGGTCTGGAATAGAACCTTTTTGCATGATGTAATTCGCAGCCTCATTCCCGATAAATTGCTTAAGCAATTTTCTGATAAACTTTAATGGGATTAAGACTTGTTCTGAAAAATCAGTCACCCATCTAGCCAGCTGACTGTCAGTCAAGAGTCTAGCGACCTTAAACCAAATGTTCTTTTCTTTTTGTATCTAGCCGAACATTGACTATCTTATCGCTCCATTTTTCTATAAAATGTCTCCGTCAAGAGTGAATCTCTGAATTGATTTGCTAGAGTCCTTTTTCCTTGTGGCAAAATTACAGTAAAACTTTGACTCATGCGCATAACCAGACTTCCTAAAAAGTTTTCTTTAACAGGGTAAAAGAACGTACACTATTAAAAGGGGCATAAGTTGGTTTGGGTCATTTTTGGAGAGCAAGTGGGCAGTTGGAACAAAAATTAAACCTTTTGTCTGAGCAATTCTGTTCTGAGTCAGAAAATACAGATACTTGAATAAATGTGCAAGGTGTCCCAATTAGAAGAATCAATGATATTTTTAGCATTATTTATATGTATGTAAATATGTAAATATATTTATATACCTATCTTTTAAATGTAAATCATTTAAATATACTGACATACTTATATAGGTGTATATATATATATATATATATATATACGCATACATATATATACACACATTTATTTATTTAACCTGTGAATTCTGAATTCCTGTTAATAGAGTAATTTTTAACTGAGTTATAGTTTTTCCAAAGTTTTAAATACTATCTACAAAGAGAGAATGAAAAAGAGAGAAATGGATATTAAAGAAATAGATCTAAATATACCTATTATGGAATACACACAGGCACACACACACACACACACACACACACACACACACACACACATAAAGGCTGCCCATGATACAATGCTGAGTGAGGAAAAGCAAATTCAGAACAATACACGTATTATTAGACTGTTTTCTTTTTTTTTTTAAAGAAAGCTATGCATGTACCTGAATGTTTATTTTTGTGTGTATTTGCATATGCTTGTCATGTGATTTGAGATTGTAATGATAGGCATTAACTGTTAATAGTGATAACTGCTTAACAGGAAGCATGAGAGATGGGAAGGTTTTGTGGAAGAGGGAACTTAATTTTTTTCTTTGTTTTTTTTTCTTTATGTTGTTCTGTCATGTTTGACTGTTTTTCCCCATCAATATGTTCTGTTTTTGAGATTAGAAAAAAAAGGGCAAAAGAGCTAACCTGCACAGATATCACTGATGAGGTAGCCCTGGGAGGCAGGACCCCACAACGTGTCCCAATCTGAGACACAGAAACCAGGCCAGCCTTGCAGAGAGGCAAGATGACCTGGCCTGGAATCCATTCAACTGATTTCAACTGTTTGTCTCCAAAGAGAGAGCTGGGGCTGAGGCTGGGGAAAAGGGAAGTGGAGAAGGCAGGAATGAATTTGATTCTCTCACCCCCTGCTGGTTTCCACCCCTGCCCCCCCCAGCTCCCCCCCCCCATTTTCTAATTAATTAGAAGAGTGATGCCTTCCAGAAAAGAGCAGGCATCCCTTTGGGAATCTCACCAGGAAGAAGTGGGTCTTGTGGTGGAAAGGAAAGCTTTTTTTTTTTGTATTAAAAATTAATTAAAACTGGAATGTGTTAAAGCTCAGTTTTTATCATTAGGACCCGTTCCGGAGGGCCAGTTGCTGTTGGTAAAACTTCAAATCCTTTCTGTCGCTGTAGATTTGGTTTTATGGAAATTACCTTAGTGTTCAACATTTTATGTGTCAGTCATTAAAACTCATGATCCTCTGTGATTCCGTTAGGTTGGAAGAAGGGGGGAGTGATACCATCCTCAGAGATGTGTCCATAGTCTCCTGTGTCAGAGGATATAATAGCTGACCAGTGGAACTTGGTAGTTATTGATAGTTCTTCTCAAAGGATAGTTCTTCTCAGAGGATAGACATTGAGAGTTATTTCCAAAGGAAGGAAACCAGTGTGGGAACAATTTAATGCAATATCACATCAAAACTTTCCTTCTTGCATTTTAAAGGCAGTATTTACATCTCCTGTTTTCACTTACTTATAAATCATTGGTCTCCAAGTAAACATACTTTTCTCTTGCTTGAATGAGAAATCATAATGAACTTAATGAATTTGGTGACATATCCTGACAGCTGTAGCAGACAGCACTAATGGCTTAGAGATATAGCATTTCCACAAATAAACTTTTCAGTTAATTCTCAAAAAAAAAGAAATTGTGATGCATTCCCAGCCATATATTAGCGTTATTACCAAATATATAAACGCTTGGCTAGAATTGTGGGCTCTGCAGTAGCCCCACCCTTACTCCATCCTCATATCCTAAGATGTAAACTTCATTAGTAGAGAGATTTTCACCAAATGCATATTTATCTTATGCTGTTATTTCTGTGACACTATAGTGTGTCCACACCACCATAGTATGTGCTCAGTAAATTTTCTGTTTCCCTCATTCATTGAATGAAATGAATGAATGGCAGTGTAGTTTTGTGAAAGTCATTGAAGAACTCCCACACTTTGGACCCTTCGTTTGTACAATTTCTGCTCTGGGCACACTGCTTCCACGTTTCTCATAAGACCTAACTAAGGGTTAGTGGGCATTCAGTGAGGTCACCATGAGTTGGCTAGACTTAGATTCATTCATTTACACAAACTGCCTGCCATTCAAAAAAGGAAACAAACAAACAGAAGCCAAAACGGAACACCTATCAGGTGCCAGGCATTGTTCTAAAAGGTAAAGACACGGCTAAAAAAGAAAAATGTGTACCCTTGTAGAGCTTATGGTATCATGGGGAAGATAGGCAATAAACAAAACATCAATATTTCATATAATTTCAGATAATGATGCAGGCTAAAAAGATATGTTCTTCCTGTCAGTGCTGCCAAATATGTATTCTTTAATTCTCTGCCACACTGTCAAATATGTGGATGTCCATTTATGAGAAATGTCTGGAAACCAGCTAAAATGAGGCAGTTATAGTGACCCATCCTAGAGTGCCAGGGAAGATTTTTCTGCCAGGCTTTATCTATCATCTAATTATCTATCTTTCTATCTCTATTAATTTGTTTGTATTGTGTTAAGAATTATTTTTGGCTCCTGCCATCCCTTTACTTGTCTACTTCTGAAAAGGTACAAACGTTTACAGAAGGTGACAGAGTATAATTAGCCCCAGTCGCCCCATCAGCAGCTTCAGTGACTGTCACACGTGGCCAGTCTTGCTCTACCTCCATCCACGTCCACTTTCCCCACATCCAGTATTTCACAGAAGCAAATCAAAGCCATTGCATCGCTGTGTCTTTAGATATTTTGTAATGACTCACTATAAAGTAAGAGCTCTCCCAACATGGATAGATAGATAAATACACATACAATATCATTATCATACCCCAAAAATAATGCATATTTTTAATATGATTAAATATCCACTGAAGGATCCTATTTCCCATTGAACCCTAAATATTATAAATGGCCTTTTTTTTTTTTTTTAACGGTTGTTTGAATCCCCAGGGTTTGGATTTTTTTGTTTTGTTTTGGTTTGTATTTTTCTTTGGTTTTCCAAGACTTGGTTGAATACTTCCTCTCCTTAAAAAAATCTGGAAATTGCTGAAATAAGTAAAGAAGAAAAGAAATGAAATTCACCATGTTTCCACATTTCCATGTTTTCACGGCAAAGTTGTAACACCCAGCACAAGATTGCAATGTCTTTCTGGGAGGAATGTTTTGAGAACAATTTGGCTCTTGTTGGTATCTGTTAGTGTATTAGTCAGGGTTCCCCAGAGAAATAGAACCAATAGGGGATGTGTGTGTATACACACACATACTCACATACATATATAATAATAAGAATTACTGGAAATGAGGTCACACAATTATGGAGGCCAAGAAGTCCAGACCCTGGAGAGCTAATGGTATAGTTCCAGTCCACGTCTGAAGGCCTGAAAGGCAGGAGAGCCAATGTTATAAGTTCAGGTCCAAGTTTGAGCCTGAGGGCAGGAGAAGATAGATATCCCAGTTCAAAGACAATGAGGCAGAGAGAACAATATTCTCCTTTCTCCACCTTTTATTCTAGTCCAGCCTTCAACTGATTGGATGAGGCCCACCCACACTGGGGGTGGGGGGATCATCTGCTTTACTCAGTAGGTGAGTTCAAATATTAATGTCAACCAGAAACGCCCTCACAGACATACCCAGAAATAATGTTTAACCAAATGCCAGGCAGCGTGGGCTTTTAGTCAAGTTGACACATAATATTAGCCACCATCACGGTGATGATGTTGAGTAAGATTTAGTTTGGAAATAATGGGTAGATACTCCAAGTACGTATTCCCCTTGGTAGGTTTCTTTATCCAAGAGACATCTCAAGAGTCTCTAAGTCAAGTATTCTTAATGATGGACCTTGAAGAAGGGCCCCTAGGTGTCCTAGAATCCTCTGAAATAATATGCAACTTTATATTCTGTTTACACTTTTCCTGAGGAAGGATCCCTGTCTTTCATCAGATTCTCTAAGGGCCCGTTGGCCTCTGATGATTTAATATTGGTGCTTGAAACCATCATTAGTCCTAGGGAACTTTCAACTTGGTGGCTGCCTTTTGTGAGGAGGGTCTCAGAACCAATCTCCTGACTACAAGCTCTCCTCAGGAAGAGGTTAAGTTTGCGTTATTTACTCTTTGTCCCTGGAGCGCAGCACAGTGCCTTGCACACATCAGGCACTCAATAAACTTCTGTTGAACCAACAAAGGAATAAATGAACAAATGGTCACTGTATTCATTTCCTTTTGCCCCATAAATAAATTATCACATATTTAGCTAGTGGTTCTAAGGGGTGGAATGGTGGCCCTCCAAAAGATATGTCCATCTCCTACAATTGTTATCGAATATGTGGCCTGTCGTATCTGGGTTCTTTCACTTAACATATTGTTTTTGACACTCTTGCATTTGTCAGCATGTCATTTCTTGTAAGGCTGCATAATATTCCAAACAACTTGTTTATCCATTCATCTGTTGATGGACATTTGTGCTGTTTTTACCCTTTGACTACTATGAATAGAGCTGCCCTGCACATTTGTGTGCAATTTTTTACTTGAACACCTATTTTCAGTTCTTTTGGATATATACCTAGGAGTGGAATTGCCGGGTCATATGATAATTCTATGTTTAGCTTATCAGAGAACCATCTTACTGATTTTTGATGTAATGTATTTGAAGATGGTGCAAACTGGAGCGTTTTCACTTGAGGAATAGAAGTTGTCACACCCCTCAGGACCTCAGGATAAAAATAGAAGGAAGAATACGAATTTGATCTTGACTTGGAAGGAAGAGACCCGGCAATACTCTGTGACATCTTTGCCACAACACCTGTTCCTGGACCTCCCCATTCGTGTGGCGGCATGAGGTCACTTTCATGTCACCTACATAGACCTCTGAACATCGCAGAGGATGTGGTTTTTTAAAATAAGGCTGGACATGTACTACAGAACATTCATTTAGGCTGTGGTTACTGAGGTCCTGTAGGCATAACTCTGAGCTTCCCCAAGTAGGATGAGATTATTAGCACAGAGTCTGACACATAGCAGATGATCAGTGAATCTTGGTTGAATAAAAACAGAGTTGTGTTGGTGTTTCTCTCAAACTAACATTTTCATATATTAAAATAAACACCATACATTGTGACGTGGTGTGGATTGTGTTCATATTCGGATGGAGGTGTGTTTGGGAGTTGGATATAGGATGCAGTTAGTTTTATCCCTTGACTTCGATTCAAATCTTGACTCTTCCTCTTTCTGGCTGAAGATTTTGACAATTTGCAGATGCCTTCTGAACTTCAATTTCCTTTGCTAGGAAATGACAATATGAATGTATGCTTCCTAAGATTGCCATATGGATGAATCAGAGCAAGATATATAAGGTACAAAGAACTGTGCGTGGCCTGTAGCAGGCAGTCAATAAATCCTATGTACTATTGTTGTGTTTTTACTAATTTTTTTTAAAGCTAAAGCTGTTAACATACTATGGAGAAGGGAAAACACAGTTATTCCATTTGAAGCTTCCATGAGGCAAAAACACACCAGGTTGCTCCAAGGTACAGATTCTAGTTGGAAGTGTTAGGCTTTTTAAAGCAATGATAAAATTGGTCTCTCTGTCTTCCATGACATAGATTTCTCCATCTATCTCCTGGTTGAACTTTTGTTTAATACCTGTATTATGAAAACACCCAGGCATCGTTCTGTCAGTCTTCAGAGCTGTCACGTAAGTCAGAGCCCTGCAATTTCACAAATGCTCTGATGTGCCTCCAAGAGTCTGCTGGAGAGAGCCACAGGCAGATTTGTAAATGGTCATTTCAGCCTCCCTCCCTTTGGAGGGACTGAGACATGATCAACCTGCAATGACTGTGACTCTCTCATTAAAGGAAAGCTGTAGCAAGGGGAAAAAAAGGGGGGGGGAGACTGATAAGACGTTCCATGCTATTTTTTTCTTGCACGTCAGCTGTGTGGGTGCCCCTTGTTCCTCTGTCCTTCAGGTTAGTAAAATCAAGACCAGTTGCTGAAGCTATGAGCTATCAATAAAAGTTAATGTACCACAGGAAATTGGAAGGGGAACAAAATCACTTAAGTGTTCAGGGCCACCAAGCTACTCGTGTATCCCTTGTGAGCTGGTTGGCTCCTGGCGGTGTTTTTGTTGCCCTGCCTTGCAACTTAGCATTATTTTCCTGAGAAAATGGCAGAGCATGCAGATCAAGGGCATTGGCAATCAACCAGCGATACACTGTTCCCAGCCATGAGCTATCCAGGGAAGTGGGAGCAGTATGTAATGTACCTCAAGGTAGGACCATATCCAAATCATGGTGGCTCATGTTTTTCTTCAAATAGTAAGGTCAGTAGATGACCACACTCAGACACTAAGCTAAGTCTTTCTTTGGTCTAAAGATTCCAGTCTGTCCCCTGACCATGGGCTGCCTAAATGTACAGCCAAAAGGTTTCAAATCTGTGCTGTGTCATAAAGACTCCTGCAAGCTGCATGTAGTCTTCTTGACTCTTGGCTCAGCAAGGAAGAGGGCTTGAGTAAATGTTCACAACTGAAGAAGGGCTCATTCCATTGCATACTTGGCTCACTCAGAATGCTAGTGATGAGAAGGGTCAATGTCAAGAAACATGGAGAGGGTGAAACAAAGAAAATTGCAAATTGTCTTCCTTGTATACTGCTCAGAGGGGATAAAACAAGAATTTTAGGTACAAAAGAAAACTGAGTGGACATCTTTGCTTGGTTACAAAAAAAGAATGCCATCCCCAAATATTTTCATATTCATTGATACACTCTTCATTCTAGAAATGAGTTAGAGGTTTGGTACAGTTCTTTTTTTTTTTTTTTTAAAGATTTTATTTATTTATTGGACAGAGAGAGACAGTGAGAGCAGGAACACAAGCAGGGGGAGTGGGAGAGGGAGAAGCAGGCTTCCCGCTGAGCAGGGAGCCCGATGTGGGACCCGATCCCAGGACCCTGGGATCATGACCTGAGCCGAAGGCAGATGCTTAACGACTGAGCCACCCAGGCGCCCGGTTTGGTACAGTTCTTGACACATACTGTCTCAGTGCCTCTTTATAATCTGTAGCTATTATGGCTTCCAGTTTACAGATAGGGAAACTGAGCCTCAGAGAACTGAAATGAGTTACTTAAAGTTTTAGAGCTGGTAGACTCTGAACTAATAGTTGGAGAACCAAGTTTCTCAAATTGCTAATCTGGGGTCATTTCTCATCTTTTTATTGCCATTGTCAAATGAGGTCCAGACCACTACATGTCCACTAGGGTGGCCCTAATCAGCAAATCAGCAGGAATGACCAGACCCAGAATTGCAAGGGAGTGGATGAACTGGAACTCTCATCCACTGTTAGTAGGAATGGAACATGGCACAACCACTTTGAATAACTGTGTGCCAGTTTCTTAAAAAGGTAAATGTACATATATAACATGACTTGGCCGTTCCACTCCTAATAATTCACCCAAGACAAATGGAAACCTATGTCCACACAAAGGCTTATACATAAATTTTCATAGCAGCATTATTCAGATCGCCAAACACTGGAAACAACCCTAATGTCCATCAGATGGTGGAGGGATGAACAATTGTGGCTGTACAAGGGGTATTCCTCAGCCATAAAAAGGAACTAATTACTGATAGATCTAATAACATTGGTGAGCCTCAAAATCCTTATGCTCAGTGAAAGAAGCTAGTCACAAAGACCACATACCGTATGATAATATTTATACAGAATTTCTAGAAAAGGTCAAACTCCTGAGACAAAAAAGCAGGGCTGGGAATGAGTGGGAGGACTGACTGAAAATGGGCTTTTGATCTTGAAATTCAACTTTTGGGGTTGATGAAAATATTCTAAGATTACACTGTGGTGAGGGTCACAGAGCTATATAAATTTACTAAAAGTCATCAAACCACTGACAATGGTTAAACTGTATGGTGTGAAGATTATACTTCAGTAAAGTCATTAAAAAAATGAACCCTAGGGCCATTGAGCCAGCTATCTGAGCCAACAGCTAAAGGGATATAGGAAGATTTTCAGTAAATGCATTTAATGGGCCAAACTCTGCTCCTGTGTCCAGTTGAGCAGGACTGACTCTGAGACTAAGGAGGAGAAGGAGGGTTGGAATGAATGATAGCTGAGGGATGTGCATGAAGACACCCATGACGCACCGCATACACCCCCAATTTTCGTGTTCCACGCCCTCAAGTCGTGACCATTAAAACTGCTGGGTCAGGGAGGAAAGAGCTATAGCCACTCTAGCGTGTCTATAACCTGGTTCTCTCATTCTTTGTTTGCTTCTCCAAGAAATGTGCACTTCTTTTTCCTTTTCTAGTAAAACACACCTATACACACAAGTGATTTCTAAAACGTCAAGAAAACAAAACCAGTTTTTATTTATTTATTTTTAAATATTTTATTTATTTATCTGACAGAGAGAGAGCACAGGTAGGCAGAGAGGCAGGCAGAGGGAGAGGGAGAAGCAGGCTCTCCGCTGAGCAGGGAGCCCGATGCGGGGCTCGATCCCGGCACCCTGGGATCATGACCTGAGCCGAAGGCAGCCGTTTAACCGACTGAGCCACCCAAGCACCCAACAAAACCAGTTTTTAAAGAAAGAAAATAAAAATGACCCATAATTCTATCACTCAGAGTCGCTGTAAACATTTTTATTTACTTAAGTTTAGATGATAATTATCTATGTTAGTATAGATAATTAAAATTATGTAGAGATTTTAGTCAACCATCAGCTGTCTTATTAAGGCCCTGTGGACTCTAGAGGTCCTGTGGACTACAACCTTCTGGGTCTTGAGGAAGCCATTTACAACAGAGCTCCACCCCAGCACCCTGTTTGGGATGAAGGTACTCAAGGGTTGGAAGGGTCTCCAGGAAAGACCAGGGGTTGGTTTGAACAGTCTTCAGTAGCTCCCAATTGTGCCCATTCACCCAAACATCCAAGCCACGATGTCTCTATACTATTACTGGTTTCTCACAGGTTACGTCCTTATTTGACAATTGCCTGGACTATAGTCATCAACATAAGTCTATACCCAGGAAACACGCACACCCTTCCCTCCCACCTTACCCAGTAACAATTTAGATCAAGCATGCAAAGTAGGATTTATTTCATGACTCAAGTCTGGTCCATTTACATGGCCAGTTGAAGTGGTGTGTTGAAAGGGATTTTGAAGCAGCACGTGTGCTCTTTGGGAAAGGATGTCATGCTAGATTATAGATTCTGCTGTATTGGGGGGAATGTGAGGGGTGGTGGCCTATTTTGAATGCATCTCTTACTCTGGTTTACATGAACGTGTGCTGCTCAGTTGTAGATTCTTATTCTCTGAAGAGCAATAGGAAGTGCCTCCAGATAGACTCTTAGCAGAGGCAAAAGCCAGTGGAGGAGAGACTCACCATTTTGCTTTAGAATGAGTTTGTATGTGTATATGTATTTCCATCTTACAGGTTCTCTTGTCCAAATAAGTCAGGGGCCACCACTTTTGGAGAACATGGCATTTGCCATTGACATTGCCATCATAGGAGTCTGTGTTTATGTGGGCTTAAGGTTTTAAAAGCTGAGTGACACAGATCAAAGTGTCCTGGATGGATCTGTCTTCCAGTCCTCCAGGGGACTTACTATGTCAACGACAAATCATTGATCAAAGTGTCTGTCACCTGTCCATACATGAGACCAAGTCTCTGCATTGACAGGGCATGGCTTCAACCTCCAACAGGGAGGGGGGATCCCAGTACTTCTCTTCAACCAGAGGCTTTCTGGCCGGCAGGTGATAGGCTTCCTCAAGATTCTCTCTCTATGCGTCCAGGTCTCTGATTTCTGTTTTGTTTGATGACAATGACCCTGTTTCTCTTTGACTAACTGTATGAAATTGCATCATTCCTGTCCATTCTAAGAATCATTTGCTTTTTTAAAAAAAAAAAGTTTTAAACGTCCGTATTTTTAATTTTATTAAAATAACATAAAAAGAATATTCATTTATTTAAACAATAGATGTGGTTTTAATACATTTCACTAATTTTGAAATAAAAATAATTTTTTCAGTATTTCAGAAACCTGTGTCTCATGCAAAAAAGCACATATTCTATATGTATAACAACATTTTTTAATTGAAGGGATAGATGTATATGAAAACATGTAGCTTTACCTATAAAGAAAGCTATCTATAAATTCAAAATCATAAGGTTTTCAAATTTTAGAGTCATAGGAGCCCATTAAAGGACATTTCCTTTGACCTTCCCATTTTACAGATGGGAATACTGAGGTCCAGGGTTGAATGACTTACCATCATGATGAAGGTCAGAACAGACATGGTATGTCCCGACTTACGATTCAGTATTCATTTTTCTGTGAGCTTCAAACAAAAATATGATCTTTTAAATATGTAATGTTCCTTCTTCTTCCCTCTTCATCCCACCAACCTAATCAGTGCTTTTAAATTTGAAACTGTCTGCCCGATTCTGCCTATTTGTAACCTCAAAAGTCTCAAGTGTCCTACCAGCCAGGGTCCCATAGACTCCTAGTTATGGTTAATTCTTCAGGGAAAGTAATTTTGAGGCAAAACAATTAAAAACATTACCCCCAACTGCACATAGAAGCAACTCAGTAAATATTTGTCAAATATCAAATGAATGAACAAATGGCATTTCTACAGTGAATCTAATCATTTTCAACATTCCTGTGGGGCTTTTTTTTCTTAAATGAGGCAGCCAGGAATAATAACCCAACTGCTGTCATGAGACAGGAAGAGAGAAGGGGATCTCTTCCCCAGTGTCTTTGTCCTTGTTCTTGCAACCTGTATGCACTGCTGAACTTCCTGAATGACCTTGTCCCTGCAGCAGGAGGGGGAGCTGGGGGGGAGGGCTGGGCAGATGAGCTTGAGCCCAGACGCCTGAATGAAAGCTTTGTGACACTCCCAAAGCACCAGGGGGACAACTAAGCACTTGGTGCAGGCTTTGGTTAAGCTCAGGGCTGTGTCCGCCCGCAGATTCTGATGCTTCTGCACCTGGGTGGTCCGTGGTGAGTCCTGTAAGCCACTGGTGACACCTGCCTCGAAGGAGCCAGTTTACCCTTGGATGACTCGACCTGTGGCGACAGTCCCACTTCAACCCAAATGGAGGCTGACCAGGAAAGGGCTCAGGAGACAGGCTCTAGAGAAATGGCTATTACCAGGCTGCCCGGGTCAGTGCTTTCAGGCCCCTCGGCCTGTCGCTTTCCAGTCACGTCCTGCAGAGACACCCTGGCTGTGGCCTGGCAGCCTTTTCCCAGAATGCCGTTCTTCAAAGGCCAACTGGCAAGAAGGAGTCTTCTCTGTCGACCCTTCCCAGCAGCCTCTGTGCTCTACGACGCTCTATTACCTGTCCTTTCTGGTGAGGAATTAAAACGGAAAACAGGGCAAGCTTTCTATTCATCATGGTCACAGGGCAGCCCCCAGAGTCAGGCTGCCTGGGCTGGAACCCCAGTTCCATCACTGTGCGTGGTAAGAGCTTGGCAAAATTGCCTCATTGCTTAAATTCTCCAAGCCTCAGTCTCCTCATACATGAAGTGGGGATAATGAAATAATGGAGGAAAAATGCCTGCTGCAGAGCAAGCACTCAGCCATTGTATTATTAAAGCTCTTATTAATATTGTCATTATGAAAATAACCCACCTGTTTCAAGAAGGGGCTTAAAAGAGAAGCTTGAAGGTGAAAGAAGTTTAAAGGTGAGACAGTTAACTAGAGCAGGAATAACGAGACTGTGGTGTCACACAGACCTGGTGTCTCTGGCCTTGGGCCAGTACATTAACTTCTCTGAGCCTCAGTTTTCGTGTGTGTGTGTGTGTGTGTGTGTGTGTGTGTGTGTGTGAGAGAGAGAAAATGAGTATTAATGAAAATACCATTGTGCTCATGGTAGGAATTCAGTACGTTCTCATTTTTCCCATTTTCTTTTTCTCATTCTCTTACATCTCATTTGCTTGGAGCCAGTGCTGGAGGCTACAGACAAACTGTCCCCCCGTCGCTGCCTGAGCTCATCATTCTTCGTCCTCCAAAGCCGCCATCTTGGTTGTTACAAAAGAGTCCATATTTATCACATGCTCCTGTGCTGGTCCTCTTCTGTATCCTGAACTAAGTCTTAGCTACATGGGGTATATTCAGTTTGTGAAAAATTGGAGATATTCACTTATTATATGTGTACTTTGCATGTATATTATACTTCCATTAAAAAAAAAAAGATTTTGAAATCTATTTTTGCAGGTAAAGTGATTTGAATACCATTAGTTACTGACCCGTGGCTCCTAACTTGGAATCTAGAAGGGAGTAGCTTTCATTATCAGAGTTATGGTCATCACCCTTCAAATTTACTTTCTCCTTACACTGTTTTGTTTTCCTTTGTTTTGTTTTTGTTTTATTTTGTTTTTTTTAGTGGCACAAATATTTACTATCTAGCAGAAGTGATAGAAACCTAACTTGTTCAGCCAATTACACAAACTTGGATTTGGGGAGATATCCATTCACTTAGGATGTTGGGAGGGTTCCCTGCCTTTGCCAGCCCCTGTGGTTAGGCAGTGGGAATATATCTGATGGGACAGTCATAGAGAGGATCCCAGTCTCTACTGAACCCGCCTTCTGGTGCCACCCACAGCAGTAAGTATTCTACGTGTTCAAAAGGTAAAGGGACTCCATGAGGGCGTAAGGAAGGATACCTGGCTGTCAGGAAAGGGGGCTTGGATGAGGCATCTGAATGGACAGCTGAAGCCTGAAGAGACGTGATTTGGGGAGAGCAGGGGGCTGAGTAAAGCAGACCAGAGAGAAACAATGGCATTTGCTAAGGCTTTAGAGTGTTACTGTCCTGTGTCACAGTCCTGGTTCTGTTGTCTACCAACTGGGTCGTTTCCGGTACCTCATGGAAGGTCTCTGGGCCTGAGCAGAGGCCTGCCCAGGCCCTGCAACAGTACCTGGTTTGCGGGAAGACTCGATCTTATTAGTGGCAAGAGGCGTCTGGATGCTTTCCACTTAGGGTCAGATGGCAAGTGACCGATAGACATTAGCAGTGGCTAATGGAGAAAATTTGAAATGTCTTCAGTGTATGGACACAAAAGAATTTCTCTTCTTTTTTCCCCCCACTAAATGTAATAATTCAGGAAGGTAATTGTGGGATAATAAAACATCTGCTCAACCGTTCCAAGCATCCCTTTCTAAGTAGGTCTTCTACATGGGTGTGCATTTAGTCAAATCTCAAGACTAGAAGTGATTTCCATTGGACGTCCCTAAAGGACCTGGTCAAGGATCCCTTAGACACCAGGGATAGGCCAGGAGCCCCATTTAAGCACATAGATCCAACCACGTATCTCTATGCCAGTGGCTTTCCGTTCCATGAAAGCCTTTCAAGAGTTGACCTCTTAAAGGAGTCTCCCCCTGCCCCACACTTCTGAGGACATTATCAGTTTCCAATGAGATGGCTCAAACATGCTGTCTTCCTGCCCAGTAGAGTCCATGGGCTCTAAAGAGGGTATGGGGCCACCATTCACTTCTCTAGCTTGAATTCAGGGCTGGTGGAAGATTGCATGATATTAAGCAGCTCAGAAGACCTGGAGGAAGAGGCAGCTCTAATTCCATTGCTCTGTGTTCACCACTTTTTGAGGGCTCCATTGCTCTTGGTAAATCAAGTAATAGGTTTCTGTTAAAGACCTCAGCCTGCTGGTCTCAGTGACAACAGTCTTGCTTTGTAAGCTGTTCTCTCCATTTATTATTCTCCCAGTATATGAGAGTCTGCTCGTGTCTATTCCAAATTAGTATTTCTCTAATTTTCAAGTGTCAGATCTGCCTGGCTGAGATTAAAAAAAAAAAAAAAAAAAACCAACTCGATTTGACAGGCTTTACATTAAGGGGAGAGGGTGTTTGGGTTATTATTTCATCTTTTTTTTCCTGTCTCTTTCCTGGCTACATAGAATTCACTTTGGCCATCTTCCTGACTCTTCATGTTCCTTATCTCAAGGTGGGTATCCTCAGAATCCCAGTGCATTTCACCGGCCACCTTTTATAGAAGCTTAGGATGATGCAGGCAAACGCATAAGCAAGACTTGGGTTTCCTAAGCCACAGTGGCAGTTTCCTGCTCGATTACAACTCTGTATACCCGCTCAGCTTGCTTGTCAGTGCAGTCTCTGCATGTCCTGGATAATCCTGCAATTGGTGACAGGGTTATTGACTTACAGGTTTCGAGGGCATCTTACTCATTTTTTTTTTTAAAGATTCTCCCGCCCTCTTACTGCTTTGCAGAAACTGGTTCCAGTTCTTACCCCTGGTACTCTCTGGCCTATGCATATCTGGGGATAATCACACGGTCTTATCTCGTCCTACAGATTGGTTTTGTTTTCAGTTATGCCCACTTTGGGCCTCCCACCCTCGCGTTTTTATAAACAGACTCCGTGATAATATATACACTACAGATGGATGGCAGCCAACATACCCTCTTTTGTGCTGAGGAAGTATTCATATTTCAACTAGTTTACATGACTTCGTGTGCAGCCTACCTTATAATCCTTTTATAAATTTTGGTTTACATTGTAATAACGTAGAACACTTAAGGTTGTTTCTTTTTTCCCCCTCTCCCTTCTTCCACCAGCTATCTTTAAAGGCAAGTCTAAAACTTCTTCTAAGATGATACCCTTCGCACCCCAGTCTAAATAATGGCTATTTATGGTGGCTCTCTCCTGTGCTCTGGGTTTTGTACTGTCCTTTTGTAAAAAGGGCACATTTCCCCTTACTCTGCTGTGACAGAAACTCACCAATTCTCTGTTGTAATCAACAAATAGATTTTGAATGTTTGACTCTTTATAAAAAAAAATAATAAAAGGATTTTCAAGGGTAAGACCTGCCGTCTTGCGAATGTCAAAGAAGTTTTCACATTCACCTTTTTCTTCTTTCTTTCCCACTCTTTAATTTGTTAATGCTTTCGACTTACTTTGCTTTGGATAATTTTCAAAGAACCACTTCCCCCAAGAGATCTCTAAAAGGCAGAAGTTCTGGCTATTAAAGATTTGCCATTCTCAGAACAGCCCAGTTAGGGTACCCTCAGGTTATTTATAACTGGATTTTATCTCAGAAAATTAACTAAAAGAAGATTAACCAAAAATCTAAAGGAAAATGCCTTAAACACCTCATCTATTATGCTGTACTCAAACAGATATTTTCATCTTAACAGCTTGGCAAACCCAGTGGAATGCTCTTTCTAGTTTGGGGCATAAAATAAGATAACACTCTGAATTCCTACAGGAAGTCTTGTAACACTACTTAAAATTAAGGCATAAAGTATGAAAATATGAGTTTCCTCTGTATAGTCTTGTTACTTTGCCTGTTAACTTAAGTGGTTCCTATTTCTGATGGTTCAAAGAGCCCCAGGACATTTAAATACCTCTTCTAGAAACAAATACTTTTCCTTAAAAGCCCTCCCAGTTCACAGACTAAGTCATGAGCTCAAATTCAGTAATGCAGAAAGCCTTGCATTTGGACATTTCCTTCATCTTCTGATTTACCCAAATGAGGGAGAAAGCCAGAAAAGTTAGTCCTACTTTGTCCATCTAGGATTTTGTTCATTATATCCCATTTCAGGGCAATTAAAAGACAAAGTCTTCACAACAGGATACAAGGGCCTTGATATCTGCCCTGCCCTCCTTCTCTCTCAGATCTGTTTGCCTCCTCCCTCTGACCTCCCTGCCTCCTCCCTCTGACCCGTCTCTACCTTCTTTTCGCTCATCCTTCTTTAGCCATTCCTTAAACATACCAGGTGTGCCACTGTCCCTGGGGCTTTGCTTCTGCATTTCCCTCTGCTTGGAATGTTCTTATATAGTACCATGGGCTGTTCCTCTCAATTCAGAGCCTTGATCAAACGTCACTTCCTGGGGCGCCTGGGTGGCTCAGTCGATTAAGCATCTGCCTTTGGCTCAGGTCAGGATTCCCGGGTTCTGGGTTCGAGCCCCGCATCAGGCTCCCTGCTCAATGGGGAGCCTGCATCTACCTCTCCTGCTCCCTCTGCTTGTGCTCTCTCTCTCTCTCTCTCTCTCTCTCTGACAAATAAATAAATAAAATCTTAAAAAAAAAGTCACTTCCTCAGTGAAGTCTTTCCTTATCACTTGTTCTAAAATGGCACCTGCCTCCTGACCCCTGCACTCCCTTCCCCCGCTTTATATTTCTTAGTACATCATGTAGATGTCGATATAGAGATATATGAGGTTTTCATTTATTCTCCTGCCTTCCAGAATGTAAGTTCATGAGATTTTTGTGTTTTGCTCACCACGCCCTAGAAGAGTGCTCGGCACATGAGAGACAGTTAATAAACATTTGTCGAATAAGTGAATCCAGAAATATCCCTGGAGAGATACTATCCAACTCGCTCTACCACAGCAACACAGGTAGTTTGTTACGCGTTTTGCAGCTAGCAAAACAGCCCCAAAAGTTAAGTGTCTTGCATAAGATCCTGAAGATAATCAACTAGATGGGAGCTCTGTTCCATTCCAGATTCTTCTTATCTGCTTTTTAGATGTCCAATAAATTGGATGTTTTTAATAGGCTCCTGAAGATCCCTTGTCACTTGTTTCTGTCAAGAGAGAGGAAGCTGTCCTCTCTAGATATCTTAGTATTCCTTCTACGGGCTCAAGACCCAGTATCCACTGGGGTTTTGGATCTCATTGCCTCTTTTTTTTTTTTTTAAGATTTTATTTATTTGACAGAGAGAGAGACAGCGGGAGAGGGAACACAAGCAGGGGGAGTGGGAGAGGGAGAAGCAGGCTCCTTGCTGAGCAGAGAGCCCCATGCGGGGCTCGATCCCAGGACCTTAGGATCGTGACCTGCGCGGAAGGCAGATACTTAACGACTGAGCCACCCAGGCGCCCCTCATTGCCTGACTCTTGAGAGCTTCCTTATTTGAGGAGGTGTTGTGGCATGATGTTCAGGAGGGCAGATCGAGGAAAGGAATCCTGAGCCACAACTCATTAGCTGTGTGGCTGTGGACAGACGACTTAGCCTGGGTTGCCATAAGTAGAAGCGCATTCTGGGTGGTGGCTTGGCATGGCATTGAGAAGTGTGTGCTTTGCAGGAAGTCCCCTGGGTTCAATCCCTGGCTCTGCCCTTGGATAGCTTGTCACAACTTCTGGGGCAAATGGACTTCTCTAAGCCTCTGTTTACTGCTCTACTTATTGGGGGTAATAGCAATCGTAACAATGTTAGAGGGTTTTGGAGGAGGGTCAAACGAAAGAATACATCTGAAGGGCTTAGTTCATTCTCGGAAGCACACGAGCTAAAATGTTAGCTACTGGTGTGATTTTTATTAGCACCTATTTCATAAGAGCACCATGAGGACTTGGGATAATTCGTGTAAAGAATGTAGCGCCTTGCTTGGTGCATGTAAGGAGTCAATAAATGTTATCAATGTTATTCCTTAATTGCTTTGATATTCCCCTTCCCTCTAATACCCAGCACTCTGGCTTCTACCCAACTATGTTCCTGAAATTGCTTTCTAGAAATATACTGGCAACAAGTTCTAACTTCTGTAATCCTAAGTTTTTGTTCAGGTGGGAAAACCCAGGGAGGAAAATCAAGGAGGTTGATTGTAAGGAGCAGGCCTTCAAGGACACAGACCTCAGTCTCCTTACCCCAGAAAAGGGCCCACAGCATTTCCCTGGCAGGTTGGTACAGCCGCGTGGAGGTATGTGAAGTTTGCATCTCAGTTTGAGACACCGCGGGTACTTGGTCAGTGGGGGCCCTGTCGTGATGACAACCACAGTGGTGGCGCTGCTGTTCTTTCAGTTATCTTATTTCAAATTCCCAACTAGTCCCTTGATGCTTTAAGAACAGGTTATGGCTCATGATATTTCAGGATCTCCCCCCATGGTCCTGAACATCTAATACCATCCTGGACATAGGATCAACTCTCAAAAAACAAAAAACAAAAAACAAAAAACCCGTGATGGATCACATGACCCCCAAACCCAGTTTCTGTTCAAGAGGCAACACTGTCATGCTCATGCCTATACGTAATTTCTAACAACCTGGAATCTCTAGGGTCTCTTGTATTATTATTTAGCTAAGCCTTTTATTTTTTTCTAAACATTTGGAAATCTTGTGCGATGGTTTCAGCGGACCAAGAATTTATATGAAAATGTTGATACAGTAAAAGGGTGAAAATAGAGTGGATAACCCAAGTTTATGGTGCCATATGCAGCCTGCCACACACTTGTTTTTGTGAGTTAGAAAACCAGGGTCTATTTTGTGGCTTATTTCATAATCTTCCAGAAATGTTGGATCAAATCGGGCGTCAGAAAAGACGCCAGCACCAAACGGAGGTGACTTTGCTGTATTTGCAGTTTTCTCTCTTATTAACATGAAAACACTTTACAGGGTTGGGAACATCTAAAGGCTATTTTTTATTTTATTTTCCATTACTTCACTCTGCTGCTTTAACCTGTACCTGTGGAAATTAGACTGTCACCTGCTTTTAGCATCCTGTTTTCTTTCGTGTTTGTAATGAAGCCCTCTGGGAATCATGCGATTACAAAAATGAGTTACAAATCCTCATTCCGTATACAAAAGTATGTAGCTGCCTTCCTTCTCTGTTTAAATAGTCTACAAAACAAGAAATAATTAGTCAAGCACTATCGGTAATTAAGCACATAAGATGAACATTAAACAAACTGCAATCTTGCATCATTTTGAAGGTGGATAGGCAGGTTTTCGCACTTGGAATCCAGCCAAAATGTCCATCTTCATTCCCTTTGCTCCTTATTTATTACTGGCAAGGGAATTCGCTTGCCTAACTTGCTGATGTGCTCTTGCCGGAGGTCCATCCGAGAGTTCACGTAAGTGTGAGCCGCTGTTTTTTTTGACAACACCACCATTGGGAGTGGAGGATTTCAAAGAACTTGATATACTGAGAGTGGAAAGACAGTGTTTCTCCCAACTGGGAGTGTGTTTTTTAAGTTGAGATCAGTTCCCAATTCAGAGAACTGGCCCGCCTTCTCACGCATGACATCTCAGAAGTATTTATAAAACCCCATTTCTGTTTTTCCGAACACTCCTTCTCATTTGGTGTTTTCTCTTCGGGCCCCTTGAGCTTCTTATACAAATTTTGTCAATATAGTCACCACTACGCCCAGGCAAAATCTGAAAACTGTTGCAGTTTGACTTAGCCAGGTTTTTCTTGAAGAACAGAACTTCTCGAAAACTGGTGTGTAGGTTTTGATGAGAATATATTTTCAAGGAAAATAAGAAGATCAAAGTTTCTAACCCATTTAGACTGGAAAATTAAATATTTATTCAATAAACACTTTGGCTTACCTGTACCTGTTATTTGCTAGGCACAAGGGGAATGAATAGTCCATGTCCTTCAGGGAATGACTGTCCAGCTTTGTGACCAAGCCTAATGAGGACTCCATGTCGAGCATTTTTGTTATATTGCATTGCATTCTTGCTAGTTCCATGATGTGGAACCTAGATAGAAAATACTTGTACATGATATGCCAGATCTCCATGAATCACTCAAGAAGTAATAGAATGATCATTGATTTTTCTTGTGGCTTTTCTACCCCAAAATGGTTCTATTGCTCAGATGGTTTCTATAGTGCCTCTGTGGATATAAGTCTTTTCTTCTGGAATTAGAAAGAACTGGCAGTAAATAACATTCTTCATTTTATCTGTGATTTCTTTTTTACTGTTAAAAATAAATGTCATAAGGCCAACACTTCCCTAATGTATGTATGGTATATTAGTGTTTAAAGCCCTTCACAAGCATATCTAGGCAGCCAAGACAATATTAGTCTCCCCATTTTATAGCTCCAGGGTAAGAGACCCAGAGAGGTAAAATGGCTTGCCCAAGATGACACGGCCATCTGGCAGAGCCAAAATGATCTGATCTTCTTTTTCATCACACATGCCTCCCAGAAGGTATCCCAGGCCCATAGAGATGGAGAAGAGTCATGTTGGCACCATATATCTTAAATACCGAATTTTGGGGGCAACTGAGTAGCTCAGTCGGTTACGTGTCTGCCTTGGGCTCAGATCATGATCCCGGGGTCCTGGGATCTAGTCCCACCTTGGACTCCCTGCTCAGTGGGGAGTTCGCTTCTCTCTCTCCCTCTGCCCCTCCTCCCGCTTGTGCTTTCTCTCAAATAAAGAAAATCTTTTACAACGTATATCATGTTTTCACAAGGGCATAGTATTCTTTTTTAATATTTGGCCATCCATACACTTAGCAAGGATTTGTTGAGTGCCTGCTTTGTATGGGTGCCACAGACGTGAGCAGGGTGTAGTGATGTGATAGGGTGAGGAAGATGCAGCAGATCTGCAGGAGTCAAGCTTCTCCGGCTGCTCTCAACACAAGGATCACACATAAACTGAAGGTCAGAAGATGGGAACCACCATCGTGGTTCAACTTTCATTTTAGCATTAGCTGTTGAAATTATTTTAGCCTCCCGTCTAGGCTGTGGGTGTGAACATGAGTAAGCTAATGAATACATCTGGATTCTTTTTGTCATACGTGACCTAGAGATAAAACACATTAAATGCAATCCAGCGATATCCTGAATGAGTTCCTAAAGCAGAAGAAAGAAAATAGTAATAAACTAGGAAAATCCAAACCGTCTGTTGCTTACTGAATGGTAATGTCCCAGTGTTATTGGGGGGATGCTGGTCATGTGGGATACTGACTTGAGGGGAAATGGGATGAAGGGTGTACAGGAACTCTATGTACTATCTTTGCAACTTCCCCGTAAAACTAAAATTATTCTGAAATAAAAAGATCATTTAAAGAAAAAAACCACTTACCTCACAATAATTGCATTAGTCAGCTTGCACTACCATAACAGAAGACCAAAGATTGGTTGATTTAAATAAGAGAAATTTGTGTCCATCACAGTTTCACAGGAGGCCGGGAGGTCCAAGATCAAGGTGCTGGCTGATTTGGTTCATGGTAAGGGCCCTCCTACTGGCTTTCAGATGGCCTCCTCGCTGCATCCTCCCATGGCAGAGAAAGAGAGCTCTCATGTCTCTCTTACTATAAGAACACCAGTCCTACCAGATGAGGGCCCTATCCTATGACCGCACTTACCCTTCATTATCTCCGTGGAGGCCCTATCTCCAAATACAGTCACATCGGGGGATTAGGGCTACCGCAGAGGAATTTGAGAGGGACACACTTCAGTCCATAGCAAAAACATAATGGTATAATCATTTGGGAAGACTTGTTAACAGTATATCCATAGAACTGAACATTAGCATATCTGGTCACCTGGCAGTTCCACTCTGTGTTCACCAAAAGACAAGTAAGAGGATGGGTACAGCAGCCTTGAGTATGACTCAGAATTGTAAACTACGCAATGTCTACCAGAGGTAGAAGGGACAAATAAATCATGGTCCGTTCACACAATGGGACACTCCACGCTGATGAGCAGAAATGAGCTGCAACAAAACCCACAGATTAATCTCACGGTCGCGATGTTGACAGAAAGAAGGCGGATGCAGGAGAGAGCATCCTCCCTGACTCCACATATAGTAAGTTCAGGAAAAAAGCAAGCTCTCTGCATATTAAAGTCATAGGTAGAGGCTGGATGGGGTTATGAGGTGGGCTCTCAGACGTTGCTAATATTCGGTTTCTTGATCGGGAGGCTGAGTGTGTTCAGTTTGTGAAAATACATTTAGTGACTCACATACGTTTTATGCTCTTTTTTGAGTGTATATTTTACTCCAATAAAAAGTTCACAGACACACACAAAATCTTATCCGATGGCAGTTGGGAGAATCAAATAAGGTAATGAACGTAAAGCATACTCATGACATTTAATTTCTTTCTCTGCTGTTCGTTCCCAGTCTCACTTCACACCCTCAGAGACTCTGCCATGTCATCTGGCTGTTACCCGTGTCGTTGGGTTACTCCTCCCACAGCAGTGTTTGGTTCTTGACCCAAATGGTACCCATGGTGCAAAGACAAGTGTCATGGCAATGCCAAAATGCCTCAAGATCTCCTCCAGTGTGTGGAGTATACTGCGTGGTCAACTAATTCTTCAAGGAGCTCACTCTTGGTTTTGGTGGTCAGGGGGGTGGGTATCACTAATCATTCTGCACCATTTTTTATAGTTCTTGTCATTTGCAAATGGGAAGGGAGCTCTGAAAAAAAAATACTCCTGCCTTCTTCCATCTGTATTTTCTTTACTAAATTATCCAGTCTTATAAATATTTGAATAACATTTGGTCAGGATAAAATCTTTCCTGTCAGCTCAGTACAAGAACACTTTTTGGCTCCTGAGACCATAACAGTCAGATAAATTAATATTGATTTGTTAGAAAATAGTTTTCACTCTGTCTAAACATCTTATTCTGGGCTCTTGAACCAAAATTATGAATTTAAAAGCAGCAAAATAGTTCTTCACAGTTTTCCCAGTGAAACTAATTATGGGCATATTGTGAAAAATGTATTGGATGTGATTTCCAACATAGAGTTCTGCTAACCAAAATTCACAGAAACCAGAGGCTCGATGTCTGATTTATTTGAGCAAGTTGCGATTTGGTAGACCAGAGAATGTATGTAAATAGTTTTTGCAATTGCCAGAGGGATATCTCACTCAATACATTAATGTCTCACGTATGGCAGAAGATGAAGGGGGAAACTTTTTTTTTTTTAGTGATTCCTTATATTTTAATGTAATAAGTGGTCACTGATTAATATAGTATTAAATATATAGTACGGTAATCATTTAATGACATCATAGACGGCAAAACAAAGCTTGATTTGTTACTGAATTGTTGATGAGGCATTCAGGTTTTTTGGGGGGTTTTATTGAGAAATAATTGGCATGCATTACTGTCTAAATTTAAGGCATCCAGCATGATGGTTTGATTTACATATATTGCAATGGTTACTGCAACAGGTTTAGCTAACATCCATTTTCTTATATACATATAATAAAAAGAAAAAAAAAAGGGAAAAAAATTCTCCTTGTAATGAGAATTCTTAGGGTTTACTCTCTTAACAACTTTACCAGAGTATAAGCTGTAGTCACTGTGCTGTACGTCACATCCCTACAACTTATTTATCTTCTAACTAGAAATTTGTACTTTGACCACCTTCCCCAACTCCCCCTTTCTTGACTCTTCACCTCTGGTAACCACAAGTCTGGTCTCTTTCTATGAGGTTGCTTTTGTTGCTCGTTTGTTTAGTCTGCATTTAAGTGAGATTATATACTATTTGTCTCTGATTTATGTCACTTAGCATAATGCTTTCCAGGTCCCTCCATGTTGTCACAAATGGTAGGATCCCCTCATTTTTTATGGCTGAATAATATTCCTCTGTGTGTGTGTGTACACAACTTCTTCATTCATTCATTCATAGATGGATGCTTAGATTCTTTCCACATCTTGGCTATTGTAAATAATGCTGCTACGAACATGGGGGTGCAAATAGCTTTTCAAGTTAGTGTTTTCATTCCCTTTGGATATATTCCCAGAAGTGGAAATGCTGGATCATGTGGTACCTCTATTTTTAGTTTTTTGAGGATCTTCCCTACTGTTTCCCATAGTGCTTATACCAATTTACAAACCCCAACAATGCACAAGGGTTCCCTTTTCTTCACATCCTCTTAAGCATTTGTTATCTCTTATCTTTTGATGATCGTCATTCTACCAGGTGTGAGGTGATGTCTCATTGTGGTTTTGATTTGCATTTCCCTAAGGATTAGTGATGTTGAGCCTTTTTTCATGTACCTTTTGGCCTTTTGTATATCCTCTTTGGAGACATGTCTATTCAGGTCCCTTGCCCATTTTTTAATTGGGTTTTTTCATTTTATGCTATTGATGTAAGCGTTTTTTTTTTTTTTATGTTTTTGGACATTGACCACTTATCAGGTAAATGGTTCACAAATGTTTTTTTCCCCATTCTGTAGGTTGTCTATTCACTTTGTTAATGTCTTTTTGTTTGTTTTGCTGTGCAGAAAGTTTTTAGTTTAATGTAGTCTCACTGATTTATTTGTGTGTGCGTTTTTTTTAATTTTGTTGCTTATGCTTTAATTACCAAGAATTATTACCAGGACCCATGTTAAAGAGCTTTCTTTCTATGTTTCCTTCTAGGAGTTTCATGGTTTCAGATCTTACATGTAAGTCTTTAATCCATTTTGAGTTAATTTTTTTGAGTGGTGTAGGATAGGACTCCAGTTTCAGTCTTTTACATGTGAATATCCAAGGATCTCAACACCATTTATTGAAGAGAGTGAGTGTTTTTTCTCCATTGAGTATTCTTGGCTCTCTTTCCAAATATTAATTGACCATATATGTTTGGGTTTATTTCTGGGCTCTTAGTTTTGTTTCCTTGGTCTATTTGTCTGTTTTTTGGCCAGAACCATCTGTTCTGATGACTATAGCTTTATTGTGCTTGAAATCAGGAAGTGTGATGCCTCCTGCTTTGTCTTTCTTTCTCAGGATTTCTTTGGCTATTTGGGGTCTTTTGCGGTTCCATATACATTTTAGGAGTTTTGTTTTTTTTTTTTTTTTCTACTTCTGTAAAAAAAATGCCATTAGAATCTTGCTAGGGATTGCATTGAATATATAGCTTTTGGTAGTACTGGTATTTTAGCAATATTAATGCTTCCAATCCATGGACTTGGGATACCTCTCCATTTATTTGTATCTTCTCTCTCTTTCATCAGTGTCTTATAGTTTTCAGAGTAGATAACTTTTACCTCCTTAGTTTTATTTATTTCTAAGGATTTTGTTTTTGATGCTATTGTAAATGGCATTGATTTATTTCTTCTTCAGAAAATTCATTCTTAGCATATAGAAACACTACTGATTTTTTTCATATTAATTTTGTTTTCTGCAACTGTACTGAATTCATTGATTAGATCTAACAGGGTTTTTTTGGTTGAGTCTTTAGGATTATTTTTATATACAACATCATGTCATTTGCAGTAGAAATAGTTTTACTTCTTCCTTTTGAGTTCTGATACCTTTTATTTCTTTTTCTTGCCTGATTGTTCTAGCTAGGATTTCTGGTACTATGTTGAATAAGAGTGGTGCGAGTGGGTACCCTTGTTTTGCTCGTAAGGGGAATCTTTTTTTTTTAACTGATAATTTGATTTACCTAGTGGAAGAATCAGATTTGTTTTTTTCTTTTTTTACATAGGCCTATATATTAAAGAACAGCTGACTCATCTACTACATAGATAGGCAGTGTGTAGAGTTTGGATTTAGATTTGCCTTTTAATTATACCCATATATGGGAATGGCAGTGGAAAATTTAAATTGTAAAAATAGGAAAATAAAACATTGTCCATATGCCCATTTTAAACATTTGTTTTTTTTTTCTTTTAGAAAATTCATTTTTTTTTGTCTCATGAAACTCTTAGTACACTTAATGCATTCAGTATCCTACTTTTTCAAACTCAGTATTATGAAAAATTGGTGATTTTGTTATGTGTGACTTTTTCTTTTGGTGATTTTTGAATGGTGACTTAGCAAAGGAACATTTCCTTCTCTTTTGGACATTTAAGTTGCTTCTGATTTTTAATAATATAACATTGACTACCTCTGTGCAGAAATCCTTATCGGAATTGCAGATATCTTTAAGATAGGTGCCTACAACCCCATCTCCCATCTAAACTGTTTTGAGATCCTTGATACATATTGTCCAGTTGTTTTCCAGAAAATATAAAAGATGATATAAAGAAAAACATATACATATATATAAAGGAAAAAATATATATTAATGAAAACAAATAATAGAAAGGAAGAATGTAGAGGCAGCTATAATTAAACACAAGGACTCTGAAATTCTGGTTTCCATTTACATCAGCTGTATGGTTAAAGAGCTTATCCAGAGCCTTCCCTTTTTTGGAAAGCATCATTAGAATCTTATAGGATGACAATGAACCACTATAGGGTCAAGGCTACTTTTTCCTTGAACTAGTTCACTAAAGCCTCTATAATATGAAAGCAAATACGAAATCCTTAAAGTTTATAGTCTGCTGGGTTGAGAAGGAGAAATTTCAGTTTTCATATTGTCAATCTCAAGCATTTTCTGAAATTGGAAATGACAGTCTAGCCATGTGTATATATTACATATATATATGGAATGGAACCTGAGTCTAGTGCTAGGTTTGGGGAGTGAACTATTTTCTACCATAGATGAAGCTGAACTAGACCGTATGTCAAAAAAAGAGTCTCAATGTCAACTTAATCCATTGTCACAGCTGTAAAATGCTATTTCATTATACAAGCAATTCCCTTGAGGATTTCTCCTGACTTTCTATGCAGCTCAACTCTATTTTAATCTGTTGTGGCTTTTTTCCCCTTCTCTCCCGACTACCAACATTTTGGAATCGTTAAATCCGTTTGCTTCCAAGTCACCTGTTTGATATTTACACAAATTATGCAGGTCGAGTAGGAATGGAGTGCAGGCAACAAGATATACTTAAAAATAAACAACGACAAAAACCCTTAAGAAATAGCTAGAAACAATGCAGAACTTTCCAGGACATTTGAATCATTTTCCGTGAAAGTTGAACAAGTGGCTGAAAGTCCCAAACCCCACTGTACAATGTGTGCGTATGTACGAAAGGGTCAGATATAATGATGTATGGGTGGATTCCATACAGTAGTTGTGTTTGAATCCCCCAAGTCTTTTACAGATAAGTGTTTTCCAGATGTGACAAAAGAAAAGAAAATTTCCAAATCAAAATTCCCATTTGCCTTTCGGGATGTTGAATTGTCTTCACATTTGTGCAATTAAGGGTTTTGCTGAGTGAGCTTAGGACTCTGTCCCTTTAAGTGTTTAACAGTAATTGGTTCATGTCCTAGGGTTCATTGAAAATCCTAGACATTTCATGTAAAATCTTCTTAATGAGGGGATGAATTTTTCATTCACATTAGAAAGCTCACTCTGACAAACAATTTCTAAATAAAACTTTGGCGACATGACATCCTACATTGGACCTGACAGAGAGGACAGGTGCATTAGAATATAACTGTATGGCGATCCTTCAAGCTGTCAGCCATGAATATTTTATTTCTTAATGAATCATCTTTGTGAAATGAACTTTCTTGTTGTAGTGTCAGTGCCATTTACAACAAAAAGCTGGCTCCTTTTAAAAGGTGAGCTCCATAAAGATGCTGATGCCTGCATAAAATGCTTAACCCTACCTGAGGTGTCGGGCAATTTGGGGCTCTACATTTCCCTTCCCTTTCTGAAAGTGACTTGAGAACTCACTTCAGCTAGCATGGTTGTGTTGCGGAGAACACTTTCCCTTGATTCACTGCTTCTTTTCTCAGAACTCAAATTCCAGGTAACCACCCAGTGGCAGCCACTTTGGCCACTGAGCTCCACTGGGTCTGAGGCGTCACTGCTAGTCTTCTGCTTACTGTTTGGCTATCTGGCTTCTAACATGCTATGACCCACAGGGTGCCTTTAGCAGGTGCTAACTGGCAGCCCCAGTCAGTTCCCAGCTCCCTCTCATCTCCAGCTCAGAGACCACTTGTGTTGGTTTGTTTCGAGGATGGAGGAAGCTTTCATTCTGACAGTGGCTTAAGTGTCTCCCC